>NW_020291833.1:0-65976 GCF_003184835.1 Aspergillus costaricaensis CBS 115574
CCCCCCCCCCTTGGCCCAGCTGTGGCAGTTCTCGACCCAGTCGGAGATAGCCATACGTACTGCCCTCTTCGTGGCATGGAAGCTGGAGCGACCAATCTCCGTCATTCCTCGTGATGACACAGACGGCTAAACAACATATCGACACCGAAGGAATGTTGTTGTTGAGGGCAGCAGGGCAGATTTCGGTACGAGCAAGACTTGAAAGATGCGCACAAATCCTTGCGTTGCATGGCAAATATTGGGCTACGAATGCCGGAGCCCAACTTCATGTCCACATTTGAATACGGAGTCGTGACAATCCTCTCGGAAGCGGCTAGGAGGTTATGGCTGCAGTGATGGTTCTCTCTCTATTTATGGTAGACCATAATGCGAGAGTCTATTGTGACTCGACAAGCTATGTTGTGAGCAGTCGCGTGAGAGTTCCACCGAAGAACCATGCTGATCCTTGCTTTGGCAAGTGTTTCTGCCCGACCTACTGCTTCAGGTAGGCTCAGCTGGTTCATACGGTTCGGGCCGAACAAGAAGTTTCCCTATCCTAAGGATGGAAAGCTAGAAGAGATAGCCCATTACGACCAGGCGTCATGGGTCCATGGCGGCAAATTTGACCCTGAGCATCCGCTATTTGATGTTGACCAGCTCGAAGAACCTGCTGAGACAGACCAACTGTGCGAAAAAGCATTAAGACCCTAACCATGCTCTGCTCACAGCTGACAGGGGACATATGCGACAAGGTGTTGGATTTTCATGGCTTTGGTCTTTATATATATGAGATTAATCCTCATACTCCCCTTCAGCCAAGGTATCCGAAAGTGATAGTCCAGCTCAAGACAATCTGGAGCCAAGCCAAAGGTCGTGGTCCCGAATCAGTGGAAGGGTCATCTCACTTCACTAGGGAGTCCTCGATTGTTGAGACAGACTGTTGGTATCGAGATCGCTACCTACCTGTATGTAGGTATTACAAAGCCCCGGGAAGCTGTTTTCAGTCGAATATCAACACACCTCAGCCTTTTCCGACTCAACATAATCTGCTGTTTCTTCTGCTCGTTCGCAAGCTGCGTAACGGATAGAGCTGGCAACACATTTATGGTAGGCCTTCTTCTGCCTATGAGGAGGAAAACCTGGCTTACCCATGGTAGGATACGCATTTGACGATAAGATTCCATTTCGCTCAAAACAGCGCATGTTTTCGAAGGCCACGAAGGCATTATCGATGAGCGGCTGCTATTTGGCCATCAGGCTACCACTCATCGACGCCTCGATATTCGGTCCAAATCCGCCAAGGCACCCGAAAATGACGACGTCCAGTGGTGGAGGAAGGGAGAAAGGTTTCCGCTACGGCAACACTGATTGCTTGGACGGTTATAACGACAGCAGTGTCAACACTACTGTGTTTCTTCGTTGGTGGGGTGGGTCAGTAGGGGGATGTCAAACTTCTGGTCATGTCAAAAGCTATGCCTGACGGCGAGGTGGTGGGACGAATGATTGCATTCGGGAATGTGAGATGCTTCCTCATGCCTCTGTTATCGCTGCCCTATCCTACATGTACTCTTAGCTGCACACTCGCAGCACCAGGCTGCCCCTCTACATCAATTGTACAACAATTTATCAGCCAGTCACCATTTCAAATATTTTGTAATCAATTCCTATACATTCTTCCATAGCTATGGTATATTAAGCTTACCGATTGTTCGTATCGGTTCCTGGGAGTAATGGCCTCCCCTCACGTGGAGTCGGGCCTCGGCTGCGTTGCTTCTCCGCATTCCCCAAGTATCAATAAATAACCCCATTCCCTATTTCTCTCCTGTTCTCGTCAACCTAAACCTCAATTCCCATCTACTAGCCATCAAAGCCAAGGATCAACATGTCTGACTATAAGTCCATTGCAGCTCGCAAGCAGCAGCATTTGGAATCACTCATTCCCCCGGAATGGCGTCTCGACGCCTCACAAATCCCCGCGGGCATGCTCTCCGTCGCCGACTCCGTCACCAACCCTTCCTACAGCGAGAGCATCAACGTCGTTGATATCCCGCGAACTTGCGGGCTACTCACTCCTCATGAGCTGCACATCACCGAAGACTACGACATCCGCTCCCTCCTGACAGAGCTCCACTCCAAACGCCTCACCGCGGAAGAAGTCACCCGCGCGTTCTGCAAGGTATACCCAACTCCATATAAGAACATCACATCACTAACCTCACCTCACCTCAGCGCGCCGCTATCGCCCAACAACTCTCCCGCTGCCTCTCCGAGCCTCTCTTCATCCAAGCCCTCGCCCGCGCCCGCACCCTCGACACCCACCTCCGCACCACCAACACCCCCATCGGCCCACTCCACGGCCTCCCCATCTCCGTCAAAGACACCTTCCACATCACCGGCGTCGATGCAACCAACGGTCTCGCCGCCCTCGCCTTCCACCCCTCCACCAAAGACGCCGACCTCGTCACCCTCCTCCAATCCCTCGGCGCCATCATCATCACCAAGACCAACGTCCCCCAAACCGTCTCCACCCTCGACACCGCAAACCACCTCTTCGGCCGCACCCTGAACCCCCTCAACCGCCGCCTAACCGCCGGCGGCAGCACAGGCGGCGAAGCCGCCCTCCTAGCCCTCCGCGGCACCACCCTCAGTTTCGGCACCGACATCGGCGGCAGCGTACGCATCCCGCCCATGTGCGTAGGCAAATACGGCTTCAAGCCCAGCCAAGGCCGACTCCCATACGGCGGCCAGCAAGAGAGCGGGCATCTGCCAGCGAAGAACCGTATCGCATTGCAGCCCGTGGCAGGCGTGATGGGCCACTCCATCGAAGACATAGGGTTAGCATTGGCGGAGATCGTGCCCAGGGCAGAGCTATTCGGAGAGGACTGTATACCCGGGAACTGGGGACCATCCCCAACACTAAACCCGACTTCGTCCCAAGCTACTATGAAGCAGAAACTAACCATCGGCATCCTCCGCACCGACGGCCTCGTCGAACCCCTCCCTCCTATCCGCAACATCCTCAACGAAGTCGCTACCATCCTCCACCACCATGACATCGACCTCATCGACCTCCCCACCCCACCCGCCCTCCGCAAATGCCAAACCATCGCTAACAAACTCATGGGCATCGACGGCGGTAACCTCATGCACGACCTCCTCGAACAGACCAACGAACCCCTGATCCCCTGGCTCCAGGGCCGCTCGAAGCGCCGCAACCCTCTCACGGTACCGGAGCTATGCGAGCTGCAGCACCAACGAGCACAGGTCCAGCGCGAGATGATGAGCATGTGGACGTATACCTCCCCCACAGATAACCAAGGAAACGAGAAGACGAAGAGGAGAATAGACGCAATCATCCACCCCGTCGCACCGCACCCCGTCCCCGAACACGACAAGTATAATGCAGTCGGGTATACCTCATCCTGGGTACTGTTGGATTACCCGGCGGGAGTGGTGCCGGTGCGGAAGGTGAAGATGGAGGATTTGGAGGTGGGGAGGGAGATGAAGGATCCGGTGAGGGGGAGCTGGGATGCGAAGAATAGGGAGTTGTGTATGTTGTCCCCACCCTTTCTTTCATGTTACTTATGATATTGTGTTTTTGGGTGTTGTGTTGTGTTGTGATGTGCTGACCAGAGTATGATGGATGCAGGGGACGAGAAACTCGTCGATAGACGCATGTACCTTGATTCGCCGCTTAGCGTGCAGGTTATTACCCCCAGATTGCATGATTATGAGCTGGTCGTGGCGATGGGGGTGGTTGATCGGGCTGTCAAGGAGTATTTCTCTAGATCTACGGATATAGCGAAGCTATAGATAGATAGATATCACGAAGCATCTCCTAGATGTATATCTGTATATGCATACATACATACATACATACATACTACCAACCTACACCCAACCCCCCTCTTCTCAAGAGCAGAGATAAGATAAAAAGAAAAAGACCCGGGGAGAGAGTGAGGGAGAAAGTAGGTTAATACCTCGAAACATCCCTCCCAAAAATCTGATTGAGCAACCACCTAAACCCGACCCTCAATTTATTCCTCCAACTAATACTCATGGTCAAGTAGGCCGAATTCCACACCACCCAAGCCATCCGTCCCGTCAACCCCTCGGGTAAATACCTCCCACCATCCTCCTTAGCATCATGCGGGATCTGCATCAACGCCTTCGCATCGCCGATATACGCCAACGTCCCCATGTTCCGGAACGAGAAGGGCGGCGCCGTCGCAAAGTCATCTTTGTTCAGCCGCGTCGCGAGCCACTTTGCTTCTTGGAAGGTCGCTTGCGCGGTTGCTGGGGGTGCGCCGGTCTCGGGCATGGCGTTGTCGCCGAGGGCGTAGACGTCTTGGAGGATTGCTGTTTGGGGAGGGTTACTTTCATCGTCGGAGGAGGAGGATTCGAGTTGCACGCGGAGGTGGCCGTCGACCAGGAGGGCGCCGACGTTGGGGGCTTTTTTGACGTGCCAGGTTGTATTGGTGTTGGGGGTGGTGGTGGTTTGTTGGGTGCTTGATGTATCGTTGGAGGTAGGGGATTTCAGAAGGGCAGAGTTGGAGGGATACTTGTCGACGGTTGTTAGGGCGTCACGGACGAATTTGTTCATTGCGTTACCCGTAGCCCAGACGCACATGCCGACGCCGACTTCGCCTTCTTCCGCTGTGGTGAGGGTGAGGCAGCGCTTAGGGTCCATTTCGTAGGGTGGTTCAGCATCGGGCTCGCCCCACCGAAGGCTCTGGACGTGGTGGGAGGGTTTGATCTCGATGCCTTCCTTTTGCATGGTGTCCATGGCGTATTGGGAGAGTTTCTCGTCGAACATAGAGAGGACTTTGGGGGCGATGTCGTAGAGGGTGATTCTGGGGATGCCTTTGAGGGCTGGGTAGAGGGCGACGAGGTCCTTTACGATGAAGTCGCGTAAGGAGGCGGCGAGTTCCGTGCCTGTTGGGCCGGCGCCTACTATGGCGAAGTGGAGGAGGTGAGAGCGGAGCTCTGGGGAGGTGGTGGGCAGGACAGCGAGTTCGAAGCATTCTCGCACCCGGCGACGGACTTTGCGCGCGTCTCCGATGTCTTTGAAGAAGAGGGCGTTTTCGCGCACGCCAGGGGTTTTGAAGGTCTTGGAGACTGTGCCGACGGAGATGACGAGTTTGTCGTAGGGGATAGTGAATGTTTCGCCGGTTTCCCAGGTGCGTTTGCGACTGGCGGATTGGGTGGCATTGAGTTGGAATTCCTCGTCCTCGCTGGTTCGGGGTGTTTCGGTCACGCCGCTTTTCACGACGGTGGCTTCGCAGGTGATGGTTTTGTCGGCAAAGTTGACGGATCGCGCGGCGGCTTGGATGAAGTCGACTTTTGAGGAAGGGTCGCGGATTGGTTCGACGATGTGGGAGAAGTCTAAGGAGCCGCCGGCGGCATCGGTGAGGAGAGGAGTGAAGACGAAGTATGATCGAGGGGAGATGATGATGGGGTTGTATTTCTGCGGAGAGAGCTTGCGAGAGAGGTTGTAGCCGCCCCAGCCGGATCCGAGAATGACAATGCGTTCTTTGTCGTGCTCTTCGCGGAATGCGGTTGAGTGACTGATCTGTGTTGCGAGAGGTCTGCTAATGGTTATGGGCTTTATGGTTGAGCGGGAGACGGAAGTGAGGAGGGAGGATGGACGCTTGCAAGCGACGGGGTAGCCCGGTAGCCTCATTGTGCCATTGAGCGGCAGAAATCAGTCGCTCTGTATTGCTTGAGTCCTTCTCTGTTGAAACTCGAGCTTGGAGCAGCAGATGAAGCGTAGATATGCGATACGAAGCTCATTGTCGGGTCAGGGCTGGTGCTGAGCACATGATGATATCATTCCCGGCCAGGATGGATGGGCCGGAACGGCGCGTCACGAATATCCCCTTTGTTAGGGATAACTATCCTCTTTCCGAGACATATTTTCATCTCTTCAGCTCAAATTCCTCCATTTGCAGACATGTACACATGGTGGTCGATCTGATCCACATGTGAGTCACGGTTGGTGCGCCCGGTTCCATCCGATGGCACATGGAAGACTTCGTGCGGAATGATAGAATCCATTGTTGAACGATCTGGAGCATCGGCTCGGCATCTGCTTCTCCCGTTCTAACTATAGGGATCTTCAACCTTATTTGGATGCTCGGTCTGGCCCCTTATCGGATTGCCAACCGGGATTGCCCGAGAAAAGTGGATGTCGTCCACTTTGGCTAGTTAGGCACATGCGATGTCGGCGGATTGGAATGGAATTCCGGAAAGGCATGTGTACGTACATGTGGGTTGGATTAGGTGGGAGAGGTTCATGGTGGGTGACGAGTGACGAGAGATGAGAGCGAGAGAAGAAGTGGGAGAAGCTGGAGAGAAGATGGAAGTGGGAAGCGAGAATACACAACTTAGGAGTCATGTGATGGGCGCGCATTGAATGGAAGAACACTTCAAGAGAGAATATATTATCACCAGCAGGGTTCAGGGAAGCAACAACTGGACTGATGGGAACTATTATACTCCTATTATGAAGAAACGGATGCTGTCATGCCATTCAAAAGTTCCAAGCAATTACGTCAATCCGCCGAGTGGCATGATCTGATCAACATCCTATAGCTTTTATCTACCTACGAAAATCATAAACTCGTCATTCGTGTCGGTCATCGGTATCATCAACTCAATCATCCACGGGACAGCACAGTCCGAGTAGTCCCTCGTGTCGACACAGGAAGCAGGCTGCCCGCAAAGTCCGTGTCCATCTCAACACTCTTCCGAGACCGACGAGCGCTAAGAATCTTCTCGATCTCAAACGCCGTCGGTCTATTATTATCCTGCATACCAGCAGGGGATGCAGCAGCTCGTTTCTGCGACATCCATCGGCGCATTCGCCGGATGCCTTCCTGACAGACGTCTCCAATGTCATCAACAGACAGCGCAACCAAGATCAAGGGGATAGAGATGGCAAAGCCAATGCCAAACGTGTACTTGGCCACATATGGTAGATGTAGCTCGTTTGCCCCTTCAAACTCGGCCATGTTGATCGCGAAGACGGACGTGATAAAAGACAGTGGGAGGAAAATGATTGTGACAATTGTGAAAACCATCATGATCTTTCCCTGACGCGTCGTTCCGGCCGCTTGATCGCGGGCGAACCGTGCCTCAAACGCGTTGGCATGTTTCTGCTTGAGATCCAGCAGGTCTGTAATGGAAGAATAGATTCGTTCGGCTTGTTTGTCCATCCGGTCAATATCCTTCAGGTGCATGTCGATCGTGCGCTGCTGTTCCTTGAACCGCTTCTTGACCTCATGCTGTGACCGCTGCTGTCCGTAGTAAATCTCACAGATAGCCTCCTGAAAATCCAGAAGAACATTTTGTTGGTGCTGCAGGACCGTTCGGATCATGTTGAGCTCGTCGCGAATATCCTTGGCCTCCGACAGGAGCTCGGTCTCTTGGCCGATGTCCAGCAAATTGTCCACAAAGAGGGGCTGCGCATCCTCTTCCTCCTCTTCTCTCAGAAACCGCTCAAAGCTGTTCCCGGCTGGCTCACCCTTGGTGAGCGGATCCCTGGCAAAACGACTTAGCTTGCGATGGTTCTTTAGCCAATCCGATGCCTGCGCTGATGCTCGGTTGAACCGATTGAAGAGCACGGTCTCCCGGTCCGTGGCCACACCGATCGAGGCCTCGAACATGTCCAGAAATTGATACTCTTCGTCTCCCATGCGGTGACGGTCGAACACGCCAGAGCAGCGGGTGGTGATAATGATGGCCAGATCGTAAACGGACCGCACCGGTTCCCGAGTCTTGGAATTGATATCTTCAATGATACCATCGAGAACATTGAGAGGGTCATTCTTAGGCTGATCCCACCGCTGAGGGAAACTGGTCACAATCAAGTTCGTTCCTACAATCCACATCCACAGCTGGTCGACCATAAAGATTTTGGGCTCGGCCCAGGAGCGCTCGCTACCTTGCCCTTTCGTCTGATAGCGATACACAACCTGGTCCTGGTCCCGAGTCTGCGTGTCGATGTTGGGGTAGAAGAATTGATCTAACGTGCGTCGTATATGCAGCGAAGAGGTGGATGACGCTAGGTGCGCGCTGATAAGAAGCTCATCTCTTGTAGGAGTTCGTGTAAGGCCCGGGTGAGCAAAGCTGCGCGTCTCAGCTCGTTTAATCGCTTCCTGCATCTTCTTCCTTCGCTCATCTGTTTCAAAGTGCAGATAAGGCATGAACATGCACACATTGCAGGTTGTGTGGGTTTGCTCCTTGCACAGTGAGAGCACTGGCCGGTGCCTCTCATGGGCGACAACGGATTGGTTCCTGGATTCTGGCTTTTTTAATCCTCCGCTCTTGCTGTGCTTCGTTGTGTTCTTTCCCTTCTTCCCAGAGGGGCCATTATCGTTGTGCAAATTGGTATCTGACCGGTCGCCTTTGCCGCCTAGTTTCCGGCCCCTGGGGCTGCCTCCCTCCCCTGGGGACTTCGGCGCTTCAAGAGATTGACCATTCACCAAGATCCGGGGGGACATCATTTCCTTCTCTTCCGAACTATCCTCCTCTCGGAGTCGTGCTGCACGAGGGGTACTCTGACACAATGGTCGCATAAAGTGAGAATGGATTTTTTGTCCGCGATGTTGATATCGAAACGACCTTTCAAGCCCCTTAAAGCTCTCCACATCGTGGGCTCCCTCCTCGATGAATGATTTAGTGAGCAAAGCTTCGACCCAGGTAAGGTTGTTAGCTGGCAGATGGATCCAGCGAAAGTCGGTCGCTCGACTGTCGGCTGGTAATGTGGTAAAGGCTTGTTTGCGCGGATTTCCCGGATCGCGACCATAGAGCAGATTGTAAACGGACGTCTTCTTCACCCGGTTCTCGTTGTGAAAATTTCCAAAGTCCACAACAGTTGCCTCGAAGCCTTCGCACGCTCCCTTTGCTTCCGGCGTAAGCGCATCGACATTGTTAAAGGGAGCCAGGAGTGACACGATATCCCGGCGCTTGAATTGGGCTGCTCGCAGGAAGGGCGTACTGCCAAAATTGTCGCGGATCCTGGTTTTAAGGTCTTTGAATTCCATCAAGCATTCAACAATTTCCCGATGACCTGCCTGCGCCGCCAGATGCAATGGAGTGATTCCAGTCAACAATTGGCTGTTGATCTGGGCGCCTTCCCGCAACAGTATGCGCACGATCAATTCAGCTCCTTTGTCACAGGCATTGTGAAGAGGCGTCCAGCCTCCATCACTCCTCGCGTTGATATCTGCTTTATGCCGGAGTAAGAGTTGAACGATATCATCGCGACCATGGGAGACAGCAATGTGGAGGGAAGTCTTATTTCTGAAATCCACTGCGTTCACATCAGCGATTGGCCCCTCCGGTCGGGCAAGAAGCATCTCTGCGAATCGCAATTTGCCCGTCGCGCAGGCCCAATGTAAAGGGGTGCGACCCAAATCATCTTGACCTTGAACCCCGTCGAGCTTGCAGCTTGTGCGTAGCAAAAGCTCGATGACATCCTCGCCCCAATCGCATTGCTTGTCGGCGGCCAGATTGTGCAAGACATTCCTCTTCTTCTGGTCCTTCGCATTGACATCTGCACCACGCGATATGAGAAGGTGGAGCACATGCCAGTGATTTTTCCATGCCGCCGTCATCAATGCAGTCCGACCTTTCTTATCCGTTATCTCCGGCGACGCGCCATAATCCAGTAGGAGCTGCACGATGCGAACGTGATTGCGCTCGACAGCGCGTAGGAGCGGTGAAGGGCGGTTATTCGCGACATCGGTCTTTGCGCCGAGAGAAAGGAGGAATTGAGTCGCTGCGATCGATCCCCGCTCACAGCTGCGCATGAGTCCGATCCGCAGGAAGCTGTCGCTGAGCTGGCCATTGTCGCGGGCCAATTCCACGACGTGTTGCAGAGCCTCGACCTGGTCGCTCTCAGCTGCTCGCAGCAGTCGCGGTTCCAGACGATCATGCCCGTCGCTCGCCATACTAGACCGTGATCTGGACATTGTATAACGCTGGCAGGAGAAGACCCTGGGGGGTTCCTGCGATTCACTATCCCATAGCTCTGGGCGAAATCAAGAAGAAGTAGAGGTGGAGGCGTGGTCAAAAAGTTTTGCAGGGTAAAAAGTGTCAGCCGCTAGTGGTAGAACTGGCTGACGGCGATACATTTCACTGGCCAGAGCCGCACGCGATACGAGCGATCATCGAGACCGTCTAGAGAAGGATGGGCCTGGATGTCTCCACCGCGGGATGTGTCTAATTTTTGGTGTAGCGTCGCTAGCTCTTGGGGTGGCAGGGGTCTTTCATACATTATTGACGGTCCTTCACTAGCGATAGCGCTGTTCCTGCGTGGCCAGACTCCCGACAGGCGTCTGGATGCATGCAGTGGTCTTGGATCATACTCGTTCATGAACCCTGAGAAAAGTATCCCGTAATGATTATTTGCAGCATTCGGCGAGTTTCTCGGCTCACCTCAGACTTTCTTATTCCCCGCCAACAGCGAAATGAAAATGAGGACGAAGTTGAAGATGAAGAGCAATTGATCCCACAACTCATGCCAGATTACACGTGACAATTGCAGGCATTAGAAGGTGACATTCGATAACACAGTACAAAAAAAATTCTTATCATCTCACTGGCTAGATAACTAGGGAACTTCTTCATGGAGACCTGCCTCTTTCTTATCTCCAGCCCACACAAGCAATATCGATACTTTGGTAGCATCGAAACTTAATCGGACAGTCCAGTATCCCGTGCACGATGCACCAACAACCATGGTTCCTTCCCCCGCCCGGGGTTATTGCATGCGACAGTGGAAAATCCAAATAAATAAACAGATTCATAAGAACATAACAAAAACAAATATGATTAGACTAACATCGATTATTTGATAGGAAAAAACATATACTCCAGCTCTCAAATAAGAGTAAAAAAATGCAAGGGCGGACAGAAGAAGGAATGGAGGGAGGATGGTGGCCCACATACCACGGTCCCTTGAATTTCACACATTCTGGCATGATTCATAATCTGAGATCAAGTGATGATTCTACTATTTTGGATTAGATAGCATGAACCAAGGTCAATGAGATCCAACTCTGATTACCTTAATTGTTTTCTTTGTAGTGCTCATACACGTAGGGACATAGATATATTGATACGACACCAAGGGTGACCATGAACTAGCTCACAAGTCAACCGGTTTAGCATATCCAACTACGAAGAACGAGGACATGATCAAAAGCTATCAAAGGAGTACTACAACTATCGCAATATGCTACGTACCCGATCCACCACATCGACAAATTGTACAATCATGCTCTACGCGATTACCCCTGCAATATTCGGAAGGCTTCATGTCATAACCCAATCATCACCGAAAGAGGTACACTAGTATATTAATCGGTCCCACATGGACCTATTATCTCTATCCCTTCTAGGAGTGACTAATAGTAAATAACCACAAATGGGGGGCTGTCCTTCACAGTCACCGAGGGCAATGGAAAGAACAACGGCCAAAATTAAAAGCACAAGGCAAGGGAGCGAAGCCAGGCTATGCGATCGAAGGAGGGACGTGGCAGAGATGGTGGAGAGGAAAATAATCAAAAAAGAAAACAAGTCATGCTTCCAATGTCATCGGTCCAATGCGTGCATGCTGCCGAATATCAAACATTCGGCCGTGTCTTGCCTGTTATTTCTGACCCGGGAAAAAAAAGATTCAGATAGATGCTCATTTACGCCGTTCCAGCCTTTTGCTTCAAAGTCACTTGTGCACGCCCATTACTAGTGGTAGGAAAATTTGCAATAGAAACAAGAAAGGAAAGTGCAAGGACAACAGAACACAAAAGCTGAAACGACCATGGTTAGTAATGCAGTGGTGGGGAAAGAAGATGAGGAAATAAAAAACAAAGATCGAGAACAGCTGAGAACAAAAAGGGGACACAAAATGCGCAGGGTCCCCCTAAAGACATTATACACACACGAAGACGCAGCACTTTTTTATTTCTTCTTCTGGTTGGGAACCTGTTTGAGGATATCGTCAAAACTCATGTTGGGGTTGAACCGACTGATGGGCCGAGCCGGGGCTTCCATCGGGGCTACGCCCATGGGTAGCGGCAGAGCCTCAAGACCGGGGTAGATCGAATGACGATGTTCCGCCCTCCGGTTCATACCAGGAGAGTTCAGTCGGGGAATAGCCGGTGGTGGTGTGAGGCCAGTGGGGCTCATGAGGGGAGTCCCTTGACCCTGTTGTTGCTGCTGCAGCTGCTGCGGCTGTTCGGAGGACGAATCTGCCGATGACTGTTGCGCCTGGTAAGGGGAAGAAAGGGACGACTCGTTGTCATATGGATCTTCAATGGTCGGAGGGGCCAAGATTGCATCCTTCTCTGCCCACTGCTCGGCCACTTGCCAGCAGTGACTGCGTCGGTAGATACCCTCTACTCCGTTGATCACAACGTCAGAGGGCAGACTAACAACACCAGCTCCACCTGCGACACCAAACCAGCTGCGCGCGGTCTTGCTATCGCCGCCAATCCAGGGCGCACCGCCGCGAGGGGCAATACAGAGGAAGTACTCCACCCCATCCACGTACTTGACGTCCTGAACATCAACAACGACAAGGGGCAGCGATTGGATAACACAGTAGAGGAAGATCCATTGGCCACACCGGAAATCGATCATGTCGTTGACAGTCTTTCCGTGGGCGCATCGACGCTCGAACTGCATGAAGGCCTCGATGAAGGGTGTGGGCTTCAAAGCCTCCCGTGTATACGAGTCCATGAGCACAGCGTTGATGTCTGCGTCCTTGAGCTTCTTGGCCTTCTTCTTGGCCTCCTTCTTAGCATCCATGGGCTTCCGCTCCAGGGCCTGCAGTGAGGGGTACTGCGGAATGTCAAAAGGAATTGGTGGCTGAACAGGAGGTGTACTCCGATCGTACTCGCTCATAATCTGTCGGAGGGCCCGAGTCATCATTTCATCAGGGTCCGACGTTTCAGATCCTTCCGCAGCCATGTCCAGTGTCCGAGTGGTTAGGGAGTTACGATCGACCAGCATGTCGTAAAGGTTAGCAAAGTCATTGTAGAGATCCCGGACAACCTGGCGATTGAGTCCGCTTTCTTCGAACTGATTCTTCTTGGAGCGTGCTTTGGGCGGCCACGAGCCGTACTTCTGCCGGTAGTACTGCATGGTGAATCGCCGGAACTCCATAAATGCGATCTTCCAGTTTTTGAACCGCACGACCTTGCTTTCGGCCGAAGTAGCCGAGTTGGCGAAACCGGAGAATACGGAAGGGAAATCGAAGTCATCAAGCTTACTGTACAGGACACGCAGACGAGTGTCCAGGTCGATGAAACCACGCTCCAGTCGCTTCTGCGTGACAGGGCTGATGAGGCCATACTTGGGGCTTCTCAGCTGCTTCAGTTCGTCCAGCTTACCGACTCCATGCACGAATCCCTCGAGATAGAGGGGGAAGAAGCGGAGTCGTTCTCCAAGAACAATAGCCTCGATGGTCTTCTCACGACTCTTCCGCACATCAGCTAGCCTCAGCTCCTCGCAGTAGTTTCCAAAGCTGGTAGTTGCCGTCTCGCCGAAGTTGGTATGATCGAAGTTGGTAAACTCGAACCGGGACAGCAGTGTAGCGACGTCCATGAAGATCGAAAAGAGCGAGGGTGACCGGGAGGTGGCGATCAAAGATTGTCCCAATAGGAATGCAAAAAGGTTGCGGAACAAAAGGAGGGTTTCGGTGTCCTCTTGCGAGATCCGACTACTGGGGCTAGACACGTCGCTGTTCAAGGGAATTGGAAGATAGAGATGGAACTCCTGAAACTCATCCTGGCCGTCATCCTCCATATACGCCATTCTCCTGCTACCGGAGCTGTCGTTGTCATTTTCGGCTAAGGGATCCTGAGGTGTCAACGGAGGCGAACCCGGACCAGCCACGGGGCTGCTCAACGACATTGTGCGAGTCTGTTGGTCGAGGGCGTTGAGATTTCTGACATCGTTGCTTACAGCCAAATCACGTAGTGATGGTGATTCAACAAAAACCGTGCGGTGGACTTTGAAGGAGGCAGGTCTGCCGGTGTTCTGGGGGAACAGGTAGACATAGGTATCACCACTCTCGTTCCAGAGTTCGGGAATCTAGCCAAGAGAGGTTACAGTTAGCCAGGAACTTACGAAAAAGTCGGGAAAAGTCCCCCCTGTAGCGTTTTCGCACAACAGCTCAAGGCGGTTTCAGTACGTACCTGGTCTCCCCGGGCCAAAGGCTCCAGATCGTAGAGGATCTTTTGTTCCAACCCGGCAATCCAGGCACTGGGTCCCGCAGTGGTAGTGGCCGGTCGGGGATCTACAGAGCTCGCGCGCGCCCGTCCAGGCATCCAGCTCCGTCTCTTCGATGAAGATGAAGGGGTTCCGGGGCGCGAATCGGGACCTGAACCGGGTACAAACAGACCCGCGGCACTGGAGGGTCGACTGCCACTTCTTCCGCGACCCCTGCTCTGGGGCCTGCCATCTGGAGAGTTGTGAGCGCTGTTGGCCAGGTCCTGGTTCACAGCTAGTAGCGACGGGGGTGGCTGCAGCGGTTCATCCAAGTCGAAGCCATCGTTGGGGATGGGGGATACGGGCGTCCGAGCGTCTGCATAGTCGCTTTGAGGGTTGGAGACTGCACGAATGGGTCGGGAGGCGCTTCGCGGGCGTGCATCCTGCGGCAGCTGGTCGGGGGAAGAGGGTTTCGGAAGGTTCGGAGATGCAGGCGATGATGGAATAGAGCTATCCCTGTTGGACCCCAGGGAAAACAGGGACGAGATGCGCTTGGCGGACTTGACCGGAGCAGACAGCATCTTCAAGGCCGCTGGCTAGTTGGGGGGCAAAAGAGAAGGGTCAGTTCCCCGGGCGCAATGGAGAGTTGTGCACGAAGCCGTGAACAAACAATTGGGGGGGGTGACGAGGAAAGACAAGAAGTCGAGACGAAGACACACCGTCGGGTAGAGGGGAAGTATGACGGGGAAGCACCACCAGGCGCTGGCAGTGGCAGGGACGGCACTTACCTTAACAAGTGCAGAAAGCAAGAATGCGGCCAACCATGCAAAAACCCTCTAGACAGCAGACGGGTTTGAACGAAGAATCCGCGGCGGGCGACTGGTGTAAGTCGCTCGACGTGGATTGAGGAATGGATCGGCAGGAGGGATCCAGAAAGAGGGGGGAAGAGTGAGGAGGGAGGAATGAGGAAAGGTTTTCTGGGCTGGTGGTTTGTTTGGTGGTTCTCTCCGCGGAAGCCGGATACAGCAGCAAAAAATGGAGGAGACAGCTGAAGGGGAAGAATTGAGGCTATCGCCAGAAGCAGCGAGAGAGGATCTTTTTCTTCAAAAGAAAAAAGAAAAAGAAAGAGAACGGAGAACGGAGATGAAGGCAATAATATCGAGAGAGGGTAAAAAAGAAAAAATTATTCTCCCAAGAAACCCAAACGAAGGACGAGAAAAAAAAATAAAAATAAAAAAATGAAAAATAGAATAAAATCGAGGAATAAAAACCCAACGAGACGGGAACTTAGCGAACAGACGCAAAACAGAAGGGGGGAAAAGAGAAACAGAAGTCAGTGAGGACTGAGTAAGTATTGATGTTACCCAGAGAGGGAAAAGGCTGGTATGGTTTATTGAAGGCAACAGGTTATTATTAAGCCCTCCAATGGACGAGTATTTTTAACCCACGAGTGGAGCCACGGCAGCAGGAGGGATTGAGGAACTCTGATTGTGCATTAGATTCAAATCACAACCTCTGCTACGGATGATGTGATTGATGGTTCGGTGGTGGTGTAGTGGTTAGGGGATGGGGAAAAGTGGAAGAAGAAGAAGAAGAAGAAGAAGAAGAAGAAGGGAAAATCAACCAGAAGGGTTCCAGGGAGACCCCCTCCCAAAGTGATGATGGTGATGATTTATAGAGCCGAAGTAAATCCAGCAGGACCCGAACTAGGAAGAGCTAAAAGGCGCAGTGGTTCCTCTTATTATTCACCAGTTCGTGTTGGATAATATAATGATCCTGATGTTCTAGGGCCAGTTTAGCTGGTCTGCTGTTCGTTCTTTGGGCTTCCGGTGGGTTTCGACCAGTGGGGAATGTTGCTCTTAGCAGTTTCTTCTACTGTACGGAGTAAATAACTTAAGCCCAACGGAGGTTGCCATCGAACCACTTTATATGATCTCATTTCCTTTGGCTCTCCTCGCCATCTCCCGTTTGTTTCCCAACTAAAACTACTTATCCCTAACCCCTCCATCCGTGGGTTTCCTACTGGAGACTGGAGACTAGGGAGTTTGTTAGCTTAACTCGCACTTCGTTCGGTAGGCGCAAGGTGTGTGAGTGAGTGTGAGTGTGAGTGTGAGTGTGAGTGGGCTGGCCAGAGGCAGTGCAATGTTTCTGGTTCAGGAGGCTGATGCTCATCGGGTCAGAGCCAGTCAGGATGCAACGGGGCCCTCCTCCTTCCATGCAATCGTCGTGGGGGTTCGGGACGAGTTGTCTGCAACTAACTACTCCTACTCACTACTACAATTCTACTAAGACTGCCAGTTGTTCGTTCTATTTATTCCTCGGATTCCCAGCTCTCTCCTGGCTTCTGTTGCGTGGTTGGTAGTAGCTTAAGCAGCAGGGCAACATTGCTTACTGTGCCCACGGGTGCATGTACTTTGTAAGTATACCTCACTCAAGGCAGAAACATTCATTCACTGCATGGGGTTCATTCAATGATGTTGTTTATGCTGTTACTTTTCTGGACCTTTTGTAGTACATTTCCCCTTGTTGTCCTGAGAATTTACTTTTTTCCCTGTGACATCCATCGTCAGCCTCTCCTCTCTGCGATTCGCGTTCATACTCTCGCAAGGCGTTGTGCCTGCAGCCTCAGGGATTACAATACGGACTGATGATCGGATGACGGAAACTCGGCAGATATCCACTCCCTCCGATTCAAGCGCTTTCCCATTCATAAGTTGGGTCTCCTCATTCATAGTCTGATTCTCCTTTCAGAGTCAGCCATTGATTTCCACCCCTCTCTCTTCTCCGGTTCGGCCAACCATGGACGGGACTCGATCCGTTTCCTTGGTCAGTCATGTTTCCGACTGACTTGTCTACCTCACCATTTAATATATAGTCTGCTTAGGTCCGTCTACACGGTCCCTCTTCGAAGTTAGTAGTAATAGTAGTTTGAAAAAAGCGCACTCTCCCCTTTCTGGCCCAGTGAAAACCTGCGCGATTACGACCTTAGTCTACAACCGGAAAGTCTGTGACAAAAGGAGAGGCACCGCAGCCATGACAGGTGGATTGGCATCTCCGATCCAGGGGCTATCGGACTCCGCCATGCTTACCACAAACTCACACAACATACCTTGAGTTGCCGCTGGCACGTCGCACTGGAATCCAGCCAAGCGAGAAAACCTGCCGACAATTTCCACTGCAGAGAAACCGACAGCTCGCCATCGTTAATCAGTACCAATCGATGGATAGATTAGTACGCCATGCTTGCCCTGTCCTCTTTCATTGGACTGGCAAGTAATAAACAAGAGAAAATATCTACTAGTCGTCCTGCCAGAGAGGCAACTTATTGGGAAGATCTAAGCTACTAGACCTAAAAGAGGCGGGAGAGAGAGAGGGAGGGAGAAGCTAAGAATAGTAGCCACCACCATCGGTCCTTCGTGGTACCTACTTTTACTTTTCATTATTTTTTTTCAATCTGTTTGCTAGTATCTACTCCGTACTTACTCACTACTCTGTCTTTTTCTTCCTTTTCTTTTCTATGCGATTCTTTCCCTTGCTTGGCTTGCCTGCTTTAGTAGAGGCGCTAACCAGCGGCGCTACTGTACGGGGAAAACTCAGAAGAGAGATGCTTCATCTCTAGCGCTGTGCCTGCATTACCCGACATGGAAATAGAAGCCACGCACTCGGACGTACGTAAGTAATTGCGTCCTGAAAGTGATGCCTAGGTTGACGTTGTCCGATCGGGTCTTTGACCCCGTAATCCGTTTCGATTGATCCGGGTGAGCCATGGGTGTTTTACTTTGGGGAATGGACGTGTCATCCTTATTGATCTGGGCCTTGGGACCTCAGGCAGCTCCTTTATGTATAGTACCCCGTCTGTATTCCCGGAGCGCCCGCCTCACGCATCTTTTGCATAACTCCCGAGCAGCCAACCCCTTTGGGGCAACTACCAATATACTACTTACTGTGGTCAAAGGTTCTCAACTCCAACCAACCGTTCCCCAGTAGTTAATTATTGCATAATCGATAATTATAATAGATAATCAATAATCAATAATGTTATATTATTTCGTACAGACTGATGGATAATATGCTCCTCTGAAACTGCTCCATCTAATCTCCAAAACTAGCCCGTTCTTTTCATCTTCCTCTTTGCTCCTGACGGGGAGTGACCGAGCGCCCTGAAGATGCCGCACCGGCATCGGGCGGTGCGAAGACAGGATCTGCCCCGCGCCCTGAACAAATACCCCGTGACTTGGTCCCCCGTCGGCTACGGAACTTCCGTTGTTCCCCCCTTTAGACAGCTTCCAGAAGCCAAAGTCACACCAAAGTCATGGATGAATGCCCCTCCTGATCCGCTTGCTTACGCTTTCCTTTTTCTTGACTAACGAGTCATCATTGACTTACTAATTTTGTGACTGGATAGAGATACTATAGCACCCCAATCAAGTCCACTAACTTCTTTGGTGACCGCCAAGAACTGTTCTGGGAAAGTAGAGTCGTTCATCATCCAGAGTCACTCTAACGTTATCAATTTATATAGCGACGGAAGACAAACCACATCACTACTACCTGAGACACAACACATAATATATAACTTGCTGTTATACATGCCAGGCCCCGCATATTGGAGCTTCTGACGACTACCATTACTCATTACCCAAATCAATTCAAGTCACCGATCTAATCACTAAGTAGTATTCAAAGAAATACTATCCACTACTACTTTTTTTTTTTCTAACTTGGACCTGTCACGCAACCAACCAACCAACCAACCAACCAACATCATGAACGTTGAGCAGGTCGATCTTTCCCGCGGTTGGCCCAACCCCGCCTTGCTGCCCACGACGGCCTTGGCTGAGGCCTCTGCGAAAGTGTTGGCCACCCCGGCCATTTGGACACCGGCCTTGATGTATGGCCCTGATGAAGGGTACCAGCCGTTGCGCGAACACATCGCTCGCTGGCTAACGACGTTCTACCAGCCACGCGACCGCATCACTCCCGAACGCATTTGCATCACGGGTGGCGCCAGTCAGAATGTAGCCTGTATCCTGCAGGTCTTTACTGATCCTGTCTACACACGCAATGTTTGGATGGTTGCACCCGCCTATCATCTATCCTTTCGCATCTTCGATGATTCCGGGTTCACTAGTCGCCTGAGGGCCGTTCCCCAGAGTGATGCGGGGTTGGATTTGGCCTATCTCCGACAGGAGCTGCTTATTGCCGAGGAGCGGGCAAGGAGGGAAAATAATAACGCACCGGTACGTTGGTTTGCTTTGGTCTGCAGATGGACGTTTACGTCCTGCCTTTGAGGTTTCAAGGGGACTGAAGTGGCTCATATGACTGACTCCTACAGAACTACAAACCTACTAGGCCATGGGGTAAAGTCTACAAGCATGTCATCTATGCTACCCCGACCTTCTCCAACCCGTCGACGCTCACCATGTCCTTGCCTGATCGGGAGAATCTGGTTCGTCTTGCGCGAGAATTTGATGCCTTGATCATCGCCGATGATGTCTATGACTTCCTTCAGTGGTCACCCGACCCAGCCAAGACATTACCGCAGCCCAACAGGGCGCATCTACCCCGTCTGGTGGATGTGGACCGCTATCTGGATGGGGGACCCGGGGATGACTGGGGTAATGTGGTGAGCAATGGAAGTTTCAGCAAGCTGATCGGACCCGGAATGCGGACAGGTTGGGCGGAGGCTACCGAGAAGGTAGCGTATGGTCTGTCACAAGCGTGCGTGATCCCGTGAGGTGGTCTTGCTGGCTGCTCTCGCTTGTCCCTTGCTTTACCCTCCCCTACCTGGTAGGCTAACTTTTCCCTGGACAGAGGCTCAAGTCGATCCGGAGGCGCACCGTCGCATATGTGCGCCGCCATCATTGCGCAGCTGTTCCCCACGGGGATTGTACAAGACTTCATTGGCGATGTTCTGCAACCGGCGTACGCCCGCCGCTATCACCGGATGATGTCTTCCATACGTGAGCATCTTGTTCCCCTCGGCGTGGGGCTCCCTCCAGTTCCCGATGTGGCAGGGGGGTATTTTATTTGGCTCCGGCTCCCACACCCATTACGGTCAAGCGAGCTTGTACCCATCGCACTGCACGAACAGAATTTGATCATAGCATCTGGTAATGTCTTTCGGATAGATGGAGATGCGGCAGGAGACAAGAACGATTTTGACGACGGTATGCGCCTCTGTTTCGCATGGGAGCAGGAGGATAAGCTCGAAGAGGGGGTGCGTCGACTTGCATCGGTCATTCGTGAAGCTCTCAAGTAAACCAAATGCTGGCGGCCGCTGCGCTGATGGCTACCAAGGGTGGACGGGCGGATCGGACCGCCTAGGACCTTGGTCTGGAAGAACTGTAGTATGTTGTTGATATGGACGAACCACACACCCCATTACAGGATAGTCATTCGGTGCCGAAAGGTTGATAGCTCGTCACGCCCCAGATTATCTCTCCTTGGCGCAAGATGAGAAAGAATGGCCTGGGGTCGAGTGATGCGGACGGAGGCGGTGGGCGGCCAGTCAAGGCGCGAGGCCGGGGAAGGCAGATGACTCGGGGCGAGCATCTGCACGGCACCTGCAGCCAACTTGCATATATAGACCGCAGTAGCGCAGTCAGGGCACTTTGGGAATCATTGGCTGCAGGCCAAACATCACGCTTTCCCGACACACATTGTTCAGCGCCTACTCCTGCAGCACAATGCTTGAGGAACCTTGGTCTTTTTTTTTTTTTCCCTTGCCCGGAATGGACGCGTCAAATAACTCCTGGTGCCAAGGGATGCCGCTGCGGAATCAGACGGGCACCGCACACATTCTTCACGCGTTCCAAACCCAGAATCGTTGTCTAGCTAAATCATCCAAACATGGCGGAGTTCAACAAACAATCCGGCTTCCGGGCCGACCGTCTAGATAATCAGGACTTTTGGTCGAGTCCGCAACGCTGTACAACTTTCTGGACCATGCAGGTGATTACTGCTGCTGCCGAGGCTAGACTAGTTGATGACTAGGTGTTTCACGGGCAGACCACGACCCAAGGTTAGCGGCCGATCAGTCGGGTTGGGTTAATTAAGGAAGAAGACAGTCTCCTCTGCGGAAAGCTTGGTGCACTGATTCCTTACCCACCGTGTAGGATATTTTTATCTCGATCGAGGGGAAAAGAGACGGGAAGACTGAGACATATCGGACCGTGGACTTGGCTTTCTATCTACTTTGTAGTATCATGTAACCTCTATATGAGAAGGAGATTCAAGTTGTAGAGCACCAATCGGCCCTTAACCCATTCTTTATTGGTGGGAAGGAAGTGGTTAGTTAATTTCTGGATTTTGCCCCCTGGATGATCCCCCCTCTCAGCTCTCTCACTTTCTCGCCTCTCTTTCCCTCGCCCGGGCCCACCCGTCCATGCAGGACCAACCTTTTTTTCTTCCCGCCTGAGTCAAGGTACCTACCAACAACCTTGAATCCAAGGGACTGGCTGACGACTAATTCTACAGTTAAAACAGCATGTACAAAAGTATAATACGGCGAGAGTATACGTACTTATGGCTCTGCCAATGGAACAATTAGCTTTCTCGCCATGGACTAGATATATCTGACGCAGCAAGTGAAGCTTATCGAGATGAGGATGCCACGGCTGCCCGGGAGCACCGACATTACTGCCCAGACTGGCGTCGGGGGAACAATGGACCACGAGGAATGTCTAGACCTGCTCGATCAGGCAGCCTCCCCCAGCACTGCAATCACAGTGGAAAACTGGTGAGCAGAGCCCGAAATTTCGTCCCCATCGAGACATACCGTTGGCGGGTCAAATGCAGCATGGCAGAGGAGGTGTTCCGTCCACAGGGTTCGCCATCCATACCAATGCCTGAGTCTAGTGCGTAGCGACCAGCTCGCTGCCCTGGCGCGCTGTCAAACGGGCGAATTCCAGCAGCAACAAGCCATGCCGGACGATCGGCTCTGCAGCCATGGCCGAGCGATTGAAATGCCCAGTTGTCTTCGATCTGGGCCACGGCGAATATGTTGATCAAAACCCTGCCAGGTATATTAGTCTACCGGGTCCGCTGATCGACTGGGGATTTTGATCTTTCCCTTTGGCTTGTTTCCTCCTCTCCTGCCACCTCCGCCTCTCCTTTTCCGACTCCTTGAGCTTGTGCTTTTCGGATCGGATCAGATTTCGTTCGTTTTCTTTGTCGCCTACGCAGCATTGGGAGGTAGCCTATCCCTCGTTCAGTCACTAGTTACGGTTTAGTAGAGAGTCCCACGACTCTCTGCCATTCGCTCTCTTCGGTCGTTCCTTGAATATCCGGCAGCCTAGACTATCTGGCCCACCAGTATTGGGGAGTAGGACTAGTATAGTAGTGCGTGTGTGTGTGTGTATACAACTATACACGCGAGCTTCGGTAGGTAATCAGTCCATTGGAGACACTCCGTCCCGCACTTTCTCCCCACCATCACCACCATCTTCACCACAAGCTCTCTGCATGGCCCACCATGCATGACTCCAGTCAGTTCGGCAGAGTGCAATACTCCCGCTACCAGGAATATCATGTCTATAGCAAGCGACCGCTAGAAAGATTGCCACCCAATGAATCCCGACTAACCCCCGTCTAGTGCCTTATCGACTCGTTTCATCCCCTGACCCAGGCGTTTCAAGCAGCGGTCGCCAGACGACGACTATCGCAGCTAATTGGTGTGAGTGGAGCGATCGGGGCGCGTGATTGGACCTTCAGCAGCTTTTCTTGCAGACGGACCTCCACCATCTGGCGATAGTCAAGCAGTAATTTCCAGCGACGGTCAAGGCATCGCAGTCCAGCCAGAACCAATCGTCGAGTCAGGAACGGGGCAAGTTTGTGTGCCTGGATCCATTGGTCCCTCCCGCGGGTGCCAGCAAATCTTCTGTTCCCTCCCCCCTCCACTTTATCCCGGGTGTAATAACCTTCATTTACATCGGCCGTTCCCTTCATATCCTAGCTTTGTCGTTTCTTTTTTATTCTCTATCCCCCGTCCTTTCGTTCCCTCGTCAGTTGTGTCTGTCTTTGTGTTGTGGGAAAAAAAAAAGGCAGTTTCCGAGTGTTACTGTCTTGCTGTGTGTGTTGTGTTTTTGTGTGTTTTATTACATTCATTCCTTTTCTACTACTTCTTTCTCCCCTGGCGGCTGATTTGCGCCCCCATACATTCCTTACTCTTCCCTACTTACTACTCCTCCAACTACAACATCCTATCCAGTCCACCGTCTGACCCCGTCGTGTGACAGACCACTTCTGTTGGTGCTCACACGATCTTGTCTGGATATTTCTTCAGTACTGGTTACTGAAGTGTTGGTCGCTCGTCAGCGTTCCTCCTTACTATATTACTGTCCCTTCTCGCTCTTCAGTTCTCTGCCGGTTCAGTGAACCTCGCTGTCTTGACGATGGCGTCTCTCCACACTTCCATCATGTTGTTTGTGTCGTACGTCTGTCTGCTACTGAGTGTGCCAGTGGCCTTGGTCAATGCTGTCCCTACGTCCGGGTCTGTCGACGTGACATCGCATCTGGCGGTGCGCGCGTCCGACTACTGGGTTGGAACCATCAAGCGTCAGGGCACTGTACCCTTTGGCAACACTACGAGCAGCTATGCAATCTTCCGCAACGTCAAGGACTATGGTGCCAAGGGTGAGTCAGACCTCCTTACATGGCTGGTATTTGATGCTGACTACTGCAGGTGACGGATCTACTGATGATACTGATGCGATCAACAAGGCCATCTCCTCTGGTGGCCGCTGCGGTTCCGGCTGTGACTCGTCTACCACTACCCCGGCCCTAGTGTACTTCCCCGCAGGTACCTACGTGGTGTCCAAGCCCATTGTGCAGTACTACTACACCCAGATGGTCGGCGATGCCAACGACCTGCCTGTCCTCAAGGCTGCCTCGAGCTTCAGCGGTATGGCCGTCATTGATGCCGACCCCTACGACAGCAATGGCGACAACTGGTACACCAACCAGAACAACTTCTTCCGTGCCGTTCGCAACTTCGTCATTGATCTGACCGCTATGCCCGCTTCCTCGGGTGCTGGTATCCACTGGCAGGTCGGCCAAGCCACCAGTCTGCAGAACATCCGCTTCGAGATGGTCAAGGGTGGCACCAACAACAAGCAGCAGGGTATCTTCATGGACAACGGATCCGGTGGCTTCATGTCCGACCTGACCTTCAACGGCGGTAACTACGGTGCCTTCTTCGGTAACCAGCAGTTCACAACTCGCAACTTGACCTTCAACGACTGCAACACCGCCATCTACATGAACTGGAACTGGGCCTGGACCTTCAAGTCCGTCTCTATCAACAACTGCCAGGTCGGCCTGAACATGTCCGCTTCTCCGTCCAACCAGACCGTGGGGTCCGTCCTGATGCTGGACAGCACGTTCACCAGCACTCCTACTGGTGTCGTGACTGCCTTCAGCAGCGACAGCATCCCCACCGGTGGCGGTGCCCTGGTCCTGGAAAACGTCGACTTCTCCGGCTCAACAGTTGCCATTGCAAGTGTGAACGGCGACACCATCCTCAAGGGTGGGTCCGTTGTCTCGAACTACGTGCAGGGCAATGTCTACACCCCGGGCAGCACCAGCAACAGCAACAACAACAGCACCGTCACCAAGCGCTCCCCTGCCGTTCAGGCCGAGGATGTTCAGGTGATTACCCAGACTATCACCGAAACCATCACAGCCTGCGGTGCCGACTACGCCACTGAAACTGCTGCGGGTTCGTTCGGAACTGCCTCTGACGTCGGAGCGGAGGGTTCGACTACGACCGCCGCTGGTGGTGTGGTGCCTCTGTCCTCGATGTCTGTCCAGTACCCCGCTGCTGGTAGCTACAGCTGGGAAGGTTTTGACAGCGAAACCTCTCAGGCCACCACGGCCACCAACGAGGCTTCTGTCCCTGCTGCCGGAACTTCTGCTGGCTCGACTCCTGCTGAGCCTACTTCCCAGTCGGCCGGTGCTTCTATCGTCGCCCAGGGCTCCGGCTCTGCCTCAGCTGCTACCAGCACCTCGTCTTCCGGCTCCTACTTCGGTACTTCCAGCAACTCCACCGGCCAGTGCTCAACCAAGACCGTCACCAAGACCCGTATCGAGACCACCATTCCCTCCCAGGCTATGGCCAGCTCTCTTCTTACCAGCTCTGGCAGTGTCTTCGAGAAGTCCAAGCCTTTGTACGGGTCGTATGCCGCTTCGTCCTTCGTCAGCGTCAAGTCGGCCGGTGCCAAGGGTGACGGTACCACCGATGACACGGCCATCATCCAGAGCGTCCTGAACAACGCCACCGAGGACCAGATCGTGTACTTCGACCACGGTGCCTACATCATCACCGATACCATCAAGGTTCCCAAGAACATCAAGATCACTGGTGAGGTGTGGCCCATGCTCATGGCGTATGGCGACAAGTTCTCCGACCAGAAGAACCCTATCCCTATGCTCCAGGTCGGTGAGGCCGGTGAGTCTGGCTCCGTTGAGATTAGTGACCTCGTCCTGGAGACCAAGGGCCCCGCTCCTGGTGCTATCCTGGTGCAGTGGAACCTCCAAGCTGCTTCCCAAGGCTCTGTTGGTATGTGGGATGTCCATGCCCGCATCGGTGGCTCTGCCGGCACTCAGCTTCAGTCCGACACCTGCGCGAAGACCCCCAGCCAGACCACCACACCCAACGAGAAGTGCATTGGCGCCTTCCTCCTCTTCCACGCCACCCAGAACGCCAGCGTCTACCTGGAGAACACCTGGTTCTGGACTGCTGACCACGACCTTGACGCTTCCGGCCACGGACAGATTAACATTTACAACGGTCGCGGTATCCTCCTCGAGAGTCAGGGTCCAGCTTGGCTGTATGGCACGGCTGCCGAGCACAACCAGCTGTACAACTACCAGGTCTCCAACGCCAAGAACGTCTTCATGGGCTTGATCCAGACCGAGACCCCCTACTACCAGGCCAACCCCAACGCTCTGACTCCCTTCGACCCGCAGACCTCCTGGTCCGACCCCGACTTCTCGTACTGCACGACTGACTCCTGCCGCAAGGCCTGGGGTCTCCGTATCATCAACAGCTCCGAGACCTACATCTATGGTGCCGGTCTCTACAGCTTCTTCGACAACTACTCCCAGACATGTCTGGCCACGGAGTCCTGCCAGGAGAACATTGTTGAGGTGGACTGCTCCGACGTGCACATCTACGGACTGAGCACCAAGGCCAGCACGAACATGATCACCTCGTCCAGTGGCGATGGCCTTGTCCCGCAAGAGGGTAACGAGAGCACATACTGCTCGACGATCGCCTTGTTCGAGCAATCGTCATCTATTTAATTTGTGCTTTTTACATCAGAGACAATACATACATACAGTGATAAAGCAGTTATTTGTTTTCTCGATGCCCTTTGGAGGGAAGGGATCTTAGATGCATTTGGGAGGGTTGATTGATTGTTGGGGAACACACATACGGATATACCACTTTGTTATCACAATTTATATTTTTGCCTACATCCACTCATTTTATCCTTCTATTCTTATCCCATTCGTTACATCTATTTGTTCTTTACTGGCTTGGTAATTGAGGTGGTGGTGAGACTGGTTATGGTGTGTAGGGGTAGAGGTTTCCCCATGTGGCTATACAGTAGTTGAAATAAAAGTCAATGATCAGATTGCTTCTATCGTACTATGATGATGTTAATCGTATCTCTTCGCTTTACATGGTTCGTTGAGATTGAAAGATTCCATACATACCCTCATAAGCATTATCATTGTCCCTCCATCACTACCCTCCTAATTCCTTAGCAACCAAAGGTCAATAGTGAACATAATCCATCTACAATAGATCGTTTCATCTCTCCCCAGCCTCCTCTGACTATCCCACCCATATTTCCACTATTTCGTATCTGTATTATCAACTAATTTTTTCCTCTTAGTCCCTCTTTCTCTAAACTATATCATCCTTTGGTGATACCCACTAGCTATCAACAACCAAAAGCCATGACAATAACAACAATCCACACAACCGACTTGGCTACTTATCCAAGACAACAAAAGAAACAAAGTGACAAGCAAACAATGTGGATCCAAGCAGGTGATTATACATTTCTTTCATTTACTCTCTATTGTACATTGTGTTTATTCATTGTGCTATCTTATTGTATTATATGGTACAATAGACATTGTGGAGATGGGTTATTTCATTGATTAGCTTGGCTAGAGTGAATGTGAATGAATACATGGGAAGTGGGGTATTGTTCAATAAGAAAAGCATGAATAGGTCTATCGAGGAATTTACTGAGTGTTTAGTTGATGCTTTGGATAAATAGGGATCTTCCTACATTCAGTCTGTGTTTAAGGTGGGTTACTTGGGATGATGGTTGGGTTGGAGATGAGTATTTGTTTGCTTAACTACTGTTCTGTGATGAATGATCAGTTTGTTTAGACTTCTTCTGGTTGTTTAGGTATGGTTCAGTGGTTGGTTATTCTCTTGCTGGTAAGAAGTATGGTTTAGTCTATTGGTTATAGTATTGGAAAAGAAAAATATGGGGTCTTTTGTTTTCGGTTGTATGAGTAAGGGCGTAGAGGCATGCTGGTATTACTCTATTGCATCGATGTTCTAGGGCGCGGATGGGTTTACTGGGGAAGGGAAACGAGGGAATTGTAGTCGTAGAGCGAAAGGAAGGTAGTGTTACACCCTCTTTTGTTGAATTAAGCATGATCGCAGTCGTGTGTATGTGGTGTTTGGTAAGACTCGAGGTTCCATCGTAGGGTAGGTAGGGTTATATTGACTCGGCTGTGTAGCTGGAAGGGTTTGGGGCCATGTACATGACTAAAAGTCAATGTAGCTGTTCCTGTTATCTCTGAGTGTTAGCACATTTTCATCTGTCTCATGTCCTTAGTGGTTGGCTTTGCAAGCATGATGCTGGATACGTATCCGCATTTCCTTGGATGTGTATGTGTGTAAAGAACGAAGATCTCCCCCAGTCTCTCCCTTGACAGTAGAGTGCTAGAAGCTGGTAGAAATCGTTCGATCACGATAGCTGACTAGTATGATCATTCAGTGTGGTGTGAGGTAGACCTGGAGGACAGTGTCTGGGAACTTGCAGTTCCCAATACCATCGAGTTCCGACTTGGGCACTGGCGGATTGGATTGATCAGATGACCCTCACGAAATCTGCGGGAGTATTCTGTTGCTTCTTGCAAAGGATGGGCACAGGAGCAGAAACACTACCTGCCATATCGCTTGGCCAACCAGCAGGACCTTGAAGACAGCACTATTGACAGACGGGTGACATCCACAGACAGATGAGTAGCCTTCCACTGTTCGCACTTGCAAGGTAGAAAGAGATCTGCTGACTTGATCAATAAATTAATCCTGCCAGGTAGGGGGAAACGGGGACATGGTTTGGAAAAATCCTCATCCTGGTTGGAGCAGAGATATGCACAACTCCTTACCCTGCGAGGAAAAGTGGAGGAAGGACCTGAGGAGTGAATGGTCTGAGATGTATGAACCAGGGCAAGACATGTGGGTGGACAACGTCCGAGCCAAGAAAGAATACCAGCATCCTCAACCCTGCTGCTGCTAACTTGCCATAACGCCAGGGCTGATGCTTGTCGGGAGTAAATTGAGTCCCGACTGGTGCCATGGCTTTGATTGGCGCCGTTCCGGATGGAACCCGAACCTTGGCCCGAGTCTAAAAGCCAAAATGGGGGAGTAGATCCAGTTATGACGGGGGAGGGCCCCTTTTCGGAAATGAAGGAAGGAAGAGGAAAGCAGCATTATAGAATGCAAGACAAGGAAAAGCACAACCGGAGGATCACCGAGAGAGAGCAAATGGTTGGCAGTGATCAGGCGCGGCATTAATGAAGCTGAAACCCATGCGATGCCAAGCATCCCGGTCAATCCGCCGGCGTTGAATTCATCTCCACCCACCGTTTCAACGCCCCTCAAGATGAAACCTCTGCGCTGCTGCCAGCGCTTGAGCCAGTCCAGTCAGTCTCCAGTTCCCGGTGGAGTGTCTCCCCTGTCATTATTATCTTCAGGGACTTTTTGGGAGGGCCCTCTCTACGATGCTAGAACCGTTTCACGATCGATCATGATGGAGAGCTTTGTTCAGGTCCAGAACGCCCCGGCCGACTTCAACGGCCTATATAGAACGTCCCTCTCGTCGCCCTCATCTCTTCCTCTCTTCTTTTCCTTCAGCACGCAGGCTTGTCTAAGTTCTTTCACTTCTCTCTTTCCCACATTCTCTTTTCCCCGGTCTGTGACCGTCACATTCTTTCCACAAAACTCCATTCCTTGAAGAATCAAACCATCTGGTATACCGGTATACCAGACCTTACACTATCTTTATTTTTTTTCTCTCCTACAAAACCAAACCTTCCCACCAAAATGAAGCAGGCTGGTTCCATCCTCGCCCTCGCCGGGCTCGTCTCCCTTGCCCAGGGTCACGGTTTCGTCACCTCCCCTCAGGCCCGTATGCCCGGTAGCGCCATGGAAAAGGCCTGTGGCCAGCAAGTGTACAACAACCAAGAGGCCGACAACTACGGCAACGTGCAGGGTGAGCTTCAGATCGCCTCGGGCCAGAGCGACTACGACGCCGACGCCTGTGACATCTGGCTCTGCAAGGGTTACAAGTACGCCGACAACAAGGACAACGTCTACTCGTACAAGGCCGGTGAGACCGTCGATTTCACCGTCGACATTCGCGCTCCTCACACCGGTACTGCCAACGTCTCCGTCGTTGACACTGCCTCCAACACCGTCATCGGCTCCCCTCTGATCTACTGGAGCGTTTACGCCTCCACCGCTACCGGTGTCACTGCCAACGAGACTAGCTTCAGCGTCACCATCCCCGATGACCTCGGCGATAAGTGTACCGAGGGCGGTGCCTGTGTTCTTCAGTGGTGGTGGAACGCTGCTTCCATTGACCAGACTTATGAGTCTTGCATTGACTTTACTGTTGGTGGCTCTGGCTCTTCTTCTTCCTCTTCCTCTTCTTCGTCTTCTTCTTCTTCCGCCGCTGCCAGCCAGCAAACTACCACCACTGCTGCCGCCGCCGCTGTCACTACCCCCAGCACTGCCAACAACGTCGCTCCCGCTTCCTCTAGCGTCCCTACTACCCTCGCTACTAGCGTGAAGCAGAGCGCTACCGTCGCCCCCGTTGCTGCTTCTAGCGCTGCTGCTGCTGCTTCTTCCTCCTCGGGTGTCTCCATCCCCACTGATGGTACTGCTGAGGAGCAGCTCACTTGGGTTGCTAGCCTGCTTAAGGCTCTCCTTAAGTACGCTAACTAAGACGGTGCGGTGTGTATAGTTACTAGTTGCTGTGTTAGATAGAGTGGTGGTGTGAATAGATGTGCCTGTATATTGATCTTGTGTTTCGTAGTAAATGTAGTAGAGATGTAGATTTCGCATAGAGTTTCCAAATTTGAAGGGTGCTTGTTTGGCTACTGATTATTCTATAACCGGCAGAGCACAGCAGTTGTACTGTAGTAAGAAATACCCAATAAGTGTTTTTGATACTCAAGGGAGACTAGGCGTAGGTTTGTTTTATATTTATATGGATTGTCATGTTCTTAGTTAGATAGTAGTAGTAGGGTTGTCTTGTAAGTTGGATGATGGCGATGGGTATGTTCTTTACCGCATATGGATAGTACAATGAAATGTAGTACTTAGTAGTGCGGGAGGAGCGATCGAAAAACAGGGTAGTAATGTAACTTACATCTAGAGCCTTTTTTCTTTTTAAAGCATAGCATGCAAATGACATGCTAGGGTAAATTGATTATCAATAGACAATCCACCTATTAAGGTGTCAAGCGGATAGTGGAAGTGCTACTAGGCACAGCCAGTCCCGAATAGCCATATTGGCAACACTATAGCAGTAAGCACTACGAAGTGATACCCCACTAATAAGCTTTATCTTACTACAATGTCTTACTAGATCAACTGTGTACTGACATACTTTGTTTGTGATAACAAGATCATGACAATAGGCAACCAATAAGTACTCTGTACGAAAGTACCAAACAAGCACATCTGGCAAATCAAATTCACTTCGCGGTAGAGGTATCACAAAAGGTATCGATACATCAAAAGTCAAACAATAATAATCGTCATCAAATTACCACCTTCCAATCCATACAATCTTAATAATGTTGCTGTACCGGTCGCTGCTGCTGTCCCTCGGCCCACCAATCAGGAGATGACCCCTCCGGGCGAGCCTGCTGCTGATCACCATATACCGCAGGAGCCACAGGAGCAGCACCAGTAGCAGCAGGTGCGCTAGTATCAGCAAACGGGTTCTGCACCTGGTAATCCTCCGAGCGGTACTCGAACCGGCCTGCGCCGTTGCTATACGTGCGCGGAAGGACCGGAGCAGTCGAGGAAGAGCCCGAGGATAGCGGGCTCTGCGTTTGGTTCCGAGGCGGAACCGGCGGTGCAGAAGATCCTGCTGCTGCCGGGGCTGGGGGTTGCACGGCGCCAGAGGACGAGGCCTGACTAGATGATGCAGGGGACTGGCTGCCGGATTGTCCCTGGGCGCGACGCGCCTGGAGCAAGGCGTGCTGGTGCTTGGACAGAGCGACGGATAGTTCGTCGTTGGATTCGATCAACGTCACGAGGGTATCCTCGTCTGGGGCGGGATTTGTAGCATGGATGTAGTTCTGGATAAAACGGGAGGCGGTGCGACACCGGTCGGAGAATTCTTTGATGAGCTCGTTCTCAAGCATTTCGGCCGGAGGCGTGGATTGGACGAATTGGATGAGGAGCTTCGCGGATGTCTTGGCCTCGGAGATGCGTGCAGAGAGCTCTTCGGGCTGTGGTAGTCCGCCATGCTGGTTCTGGTTGGGGGTGTTGAAGTAGTTCGGGGTTTGTCGGTATGGCTGAACCAGGGGTTGTGTCAAGCCGGGCTGTAGGGAATCATAAGATTAGCTTTGAGATGCTTGGAACAAGTAGAGGGATGTCTGTCACATACATTACCCGTATTCTTAGGTGCATACTTTTCCTTTTCCTTGCTCCACATCCCCAGGAGCAGTGCGAGATCTTCGTCCCATGCCCGCTGCATTTCTAACGAATCCAACGTGTCCCGCAAAAAGCTGTGTACATTCATATCCCGCCCGTTGCGGAAGAGATCCTTCACAGTCGCCACGAACTTGGCGTCGATATTCCGCGAAAAGGTATGTCCTGGATTGTCGATGAGGATGCGCATGAGCATGATCGCATTGTACTGCACATTGCTCCGGGTTTTGGCGGGATTGGACAACAGCTTGGAGATGCGAAGGGCGGCTTCGCGGGCGGCGTTGGGGCTGGATTCGGCACTCTCAACGATGGCAGGAAGGTGAACGAACTCGTCTCCATTCTGGATATGTCCTTGTAAGTACGGTGGCTATTTAAGCAGGCGGGGAATGGGAATGAGGCGATTATGGAAGGGGGAGGGGGTCCGCAGGGTGGGACATACGGCGCTGTTGGGGCCCGATTCGCAGAACGCGGTCTAAAACCGTAGATGTGGTTAGTTGGACGAGCTCAAACGATGATTCCGGATCAATACGAACCACTTCTCTGAGTATGATACCTTCCGGAGAGTCCTCGGGGTACGAAGGGGAGTCGCGCGCGGGACCTGTTCTGAGGTGAGCATTGTCAACCGTCGCATGCCGATCAGCAACGGGTGGGAGAGTAATACTCACTGGATCGCCTGCTGAAGGAATTGAAGATGCGCTTCATGATGACTTGTCGCAAGCTACCACAGCTGGGTAGAGATAGACAATAGGAAATGGGGTTGGCGAAAAATTTAAGTAGTAAGAAAGGGGGCCGTCAAGCAAACGAGACTAAAAAAGACGTCGCAGCCTCGCAGGGCCGGTTTAAGCGCCGCGGGGAGCAAAAAGCAGCGGAGGGTCCTTTAAACCAAACTTAGATTTTAGTCAAGATTAGAGTGAGTCAATCTATCCATCCATCCATCCCATCACTCCCGAAACCTCTTCTGTTTTGTTTGATGTTCTGAAGCAGTCGATCCGGTGGCAATGCGCTTTGTCGGCGACACGCAAGCGCTCTTGTTTGCGTTTCTTGGGACGATCCAGAACTGACGTAGAGAAGTCAAGAGAATAAGATCCACGTCTGCCTATGAATCTTGATGCCTGCTTGACTACCAAGACTCTGCAATGCGTACACCATCCCGCACTGTCAGCGCAACCAACCGCATACAACTACGTATGCAGGTTGGCTCCCCCCATTGTCTGTTAAGCATAGTTTTCCAGTCGTCATGGGGATGCGAATGCCTCATCGGGAGAAAAGGCCGCATTGGACGAAGAATCCCCATCGACACGGGAAAAGCTTTGGCTGATGGTCTGTTCGCAAGGGCCGATTGGAGCCTGTGACGGGTTGATGGTCACACACACAGCCACGCTTGGCTGAGCCAGAATTCCCTTCCCTCTGACCTGCCCATATGCAACCTGCTGACGGAGGGGGGAAGATGGAGTTCTGGAGTCGGGGGATGCCTGTCCACACACGCTGCAGCCTGCAGATCTGAGGGTCTAGATAGCAGCTGTGGCGCAGTTGACTGTTACAAATGCACAGTACTCTTGTCGGAGACCAGAACAGACAGACCTATGACGGACTGGCAAAGTAGCCAATTTCTACTAGTACTACGGAATCCTTATCATCCTACGCTTGTAGATCGATCCTGTCCGACTGGTAGGGCTGATGATGAACTTCCATCATCCTTCCTTCGTCTTATGCTTTACAACTTCATGAAAGAAAAATGAATTCCGTATCCCATCATGAATTAAACGCTCGCAAAAAGTGTCCTGAAGCAGGAGAATGTCCGAAACCTGCCGTACCGATGTACGCCATCCATGTAGTAGTATCAACTATGATGAAGGAATAATTCTCCCTGGACTCCTTTCAGCCGCCTTAGCTCATGGCCAGGGACGGACTGCAAAGGAAAAACTATCCAGTCGAACCGATTCTCCGGGGGGTGAAACGAGATCAATGTCTAAAGAAAGATGTTTGTCTCTGCATAAAGCAGAAGACAAACCATCATCATCACCATCATTTTTTTCGCCGGGTGGTTTCGAATTTTTTCCATTTGTCAAAAAAGTAATAATTTCTTTTGTATTCCTTCCGTGACCAGGTATTGGATCCGTACAACAGCAAACTCCGGCATTCCCATTCAGTTTCTGACCACTTCACACTTTCCCCGACACCCACACACCGCTTATGCCTCAATGAGAGCACGGCGGAGCTGAGCACCACGCTGGCGGGAGCTGAGGCGGACCTCCTTGTTTTCGGCGGCCTTGGCGACGGTCTCCTCAGCCTCGGTGAGGATGAGCTCGATGTGGCAGGGGTTGGTCATGTAGGGGTTGATCTAATCCATATGTCAGTTTTGCGGGGATGCGTGACATAAGAGATACATCTCGGATTCCGGTTTCAACATACACGACCGTGAGCACGGTAGGTACGGCGGCGACCCTTGGGAGCCTGGTTGACCTGGATGTGCTTGACAACAAGGTTGCCGGTGTCGAGACCCTTGGTGTCGGCGTTGGCCTCAGCGTTCTTGAGGAGGTCGAGAAGGAACTCGGCGGACTTGACGGGCCAGCGAGCCTTGCTGACACCCCACTGCTTGCCTAAATAGAAGAAAGACGGTCAGCGTCTTCGTTTACCAAAACGCTTGGTTTTTGCCAGGTCCTCCAAAATCATATCCTCCAGTCCTTCCATCCCTTAAAATCCTGCCCATGTCGGTTCATTTGTCGATCCGTAATTTCCATTCCCATCTCTTTCCGAAAACTCTGTAGAAAAACACATCCACTCACCCTGAGCGCAGCGACCGGTGCTGCCAGCGTACCGACGCATGGGGACGGCCTCAGCCTTCTCGGTGACGTTGGTGAGGAAGGTAAGGGCACGCTGCAGCTTCATGCCGTTGATGGCCTGAGCGGTCTCACGGGTGTTCTTGAAGCTGACACGGAGGTAAGAGCCCCGAGCGCGGGCGCTCTTAGCGGCCGGAATGTCCTGAGCAGCGTAACGGACCTGATGGCGACAAGAAAAATCCAACAATCAGCAAGACCATTCATTCAATCCCTCTTATATCATTTCTTCGTTTCCTCTTTCCCAAGCACATAATTCCATATAAAATATGCATATCGGTGGACGGATGTTCATCATAGCAGGGGGAGAGAGAGTCGAAAATTGTTCGGTATGAAGTTTTCCTTCATCGGCCAAAACGCAGGATCGAAGATGATAGATAGGGATTCCGGTACAACGAGAGGTTGGGCAGCGGTTCTTTCTTTTCACGATATCTTTTTTCCCTTGCTTTTTTGACATGTCCGTTTTCCACCGATAGCAGCAAACGCGAATATAGCACTCACCATCTTGATGTGGTTGCCGAGCGGGTGGTCCTCGATGTCGGGTGAGAAGTTTTGTCGTTTTCCTGTCGTCGGCCGCTGGAACTTGAGATCGCGAGGCTCGCTCGTTGTGGTGCGCTTTTTCGCTCTTGGCGCCCGCCTAGGGTATCGGAGCCCTAACACTAAGCGGCTTGGGGCAGGTGCCCACCTCACCGCCCGGCAGTATTGCCAATTAGCTTTCGGTCCGTAGGAACTTCATGGTCTGCTTCGATGTCAATTTCGTCGATCGATGGCTTTATAAGTATGTACATTGCTTATTCTTAGTAACTAAATGTCATATTTGTTAGATGTAATGCTGTCATATTCCTTTTCTCGAATGAGTGAGGTGCTGGTCGTTTTGTTCATCGTGTTGTCCCTGATCGAATCATGTTCTAGTTCAGACAGACGCTAAACCTATTTGGGATACATAGTCAGCTCATTCACCCTGCAGTAATGCCCTTTCACCAACTGGTCAATTATTTCGGCAACTGATAACTACATCAAAACTGATATCTGTGCAAGCATGCAGATGACGTCCGTCTTCGCCATTGGCTATAAATTCAATGTATATATCATGAGGCCACAAGCCAGTGTCGATCACAACGAAAGACTGTTTCGTATCCCTTTCCAGCCGTGGAGAGACCGGCGTATCCTTCCAGTTCACTGTCGGCTATCGACGCTCGGCCTCAAATCCCGATGCGGAGAATGCCCGCCCTTCCCCACGTTTGACAGGCTGAATGCTGATATGACCGGTATGACTGAAAGTCTTTGCAGCAACCCCATGATCGGCTTCACTGAGATATTTGGCATGATATGAGACCAAGACGTTTACCAAACGCTCGCTCTTTTTAGCACCAGGGTGTTCGACATAAGGCAATATATGCATCAAACTGTGGCATCCCCAAGCTTGAGGAGCAGGGTTGTTATATAGTAGACAAATAGAGTTTAGATGCACACTAAATAGCGGTGCTGCATGCAACTGCATCTGCTAGCCTTCCCCTGCACCATCTAATACTCCTCTTAGCAGCTGGCTCCAAAAGCTGGTCGTCGCCCAGAAATCGTGGATACAACCCTCAGGGATTGACAACCACTCAATCTCCCGAGTTCTGTCAGCGAAAAAGCCTATTTGAAACTGTCGAGGCTTTCGTCTAAAATCAATAAGCGTAAGGCACCATTCTCCTTGCAGCGCGCGCTTGATGAGGTAAGTATGAGTGTCACCATATGCTGCCCACCGGCCGACCCTTGTCGCTGCCATGATCGAGGTATATGCGACAATTGATGTTTACTTCCTCCGTCATAGTAGCATGTTTAGGCTACAAATAATGTAGCACGCACATGCAACTTACGTGGCCGTGTGCATCGAACAAAGGTTATGCAGCAATGACATCGGCATGAGCAGTGATCAGTCAGGTAGCTAACTTAATCGGCCTGTAGGCGTTCGTGTAACCATTAGCTAGATCAACAGAAGCGCAATCGGGCCACCGACATACCAAACAAGCAGGCCACCTTTTCTAGCCGTGCTTCGATGCGAGCGATATGAATAGTATCTAACCTCACGTCGGTACCATCCCGGCGCCCCCCCACAGCCCCGCACCGCCGTGGGGTCTTCAACCAGAGCCGCCAGAAAAACATGAATCTCTTCAATGGGCGGGGGTAAGAGTAGTTTTGATTGCGCTCCCTCTTGCGAGACATAGAAATCAGAAGAGAAGGCTACTGCTCATGTCACCCGACCATGGAACCTGCCATGCCTGGGATCGCTCTTGTCCCGCTTGGAAGATGTCCGGGTTCTGGAAGGTATCCAATGCAAGTGTGTTGGCTCCCGATATTTGATCACCAGAGACATAATCCCCAACGGCTTCAAGATCCAGCCATGAAAAGTCATTCGCAGGGCTGAAGTGCACGTAGCTACTATGATCGGACAAATGGTGCGATAATGCGCTGTTACCCTGCATCAGGACATCGCCGCTTTGATGTGTTCCGGCTGGTGAAGTTGGTGCCATCGACTTCTGTTTCCAAAGGAGTTCAAGGAGTCGAGAATAACGCGATCCTATGTCATCAGACCCAGCGCTTGCTCTCTTCAGTACTTCGGTGGTCCGCGTCACGAGATCCCGCACTTTCAGCTCCTCCAAGTGAGACATTACTCCGAATGAGCGTGCCTTGAATGCACTGTTAGTTACTCATATGTACATTCGTATCTCAAAGGATATTACCTTGTACAGAAATACGGCTGCGTAGATTCCGTATAAATAATACCTCAACGGCATAAAATGAAGATGCTTTTCTGGGTGAACCACATCAACAAGGATGGTCAGGTATGTTTTTGCGGCATCGACCGATTCATAAATAAACCGAGCATCCTGCATCGAGGCTACATTGTTAAACGTTGCTCGCAGATGATCTCTTTGAGCCTTGTCATCGTTCCTGATCTTGGACACAAGTGACTGGGATATTGCCGCCTGGAATGCAAAAGCGTTTGTGTATAGCCTCAGGTATTCGTAGGACAGCTGTAACGTGGCTTTCATTGGCGGTGAACCTACGAAATGTCAGTCAATCAGGCCAAACTTCGTCGGAGCTGAAACTTACAGGACAGAGAACCCCAGATAGACTTCCATCGCAAGATTGCAAGGCGAAAATCATCCACGTACTTGACATAGTCGCCCATAAGCATCATTTGATTGCTCGTACGCATGCCAGAATAGAGCACATCGTGAACATTTCCGTAAAGTTGCGTCAGATCCAGGGTAGCCTGAAATATCTTCGCATAATCCTCATCACCGTCTCTAGCGGGTTGCAACGATGGAAAGTCTTGGCTGACAAGGCCAGTCATCGGACCCGGCCCGCGAGACCAGAACGCACGTCCAATACGAACAGATATCAATCGGTCCGATACGTAGCAGCTCGTCCATGCTAGCCGCCTACGAGCTTCTGTCTCCGCGTCTCCAGAAGAATCGCCTCTGAATGACGTCCTGTCTAGGCCAAGAAACCAACCAGATCGCAAGGCGAGCCCTACATGCATCCAGGCAGCTCGATCTTCCTCTCCACGGCCTACACGTTCAATGCGCGGTCGGAGGCCTTGGGGTTCCCATTCCGCCAAAATAAGAAGAGCCTCCACAGCTTCAACATCGCAATCGGCTCCAGCAGCAATTCCAGATATCAGCTCATGCATGTACTTAGAACAGTACTCGTGGATCTCCGGCCGTTCGGCTAGATCCTTCGAAGCAATTGTGAGAACGGCAGTAAGCAGATGCTTCTCATTATTAGCAAATGCATCTAGCGCGCTGCGATCAAAGTACTTTCGTGGCACCAAAGGAAGGTACGGATGGAAGTTTTCAGCGTAGCGAACCACTAACTGCCATACCGTTCCCGGATCTAGTGAGCGTGATTGTACTAGCCTGTACGTCTTGATGCCGCTATTTGACTGAAACCCAGTAACAGAACTGTCTTGAAGTGCCGTGTATGATGAGAATGCACTGGGTCCTGTACGTAGAGGTTCGACGCCCGTTTCGGCGCTCGGGTCTTCTGTACCTCTCTTCGCAATGCCCGTCAGACACTGCCAGGCATCTGAAGGATTGCGGGGAACATCGCCGATAGAAGCTTCGTCTTCATCATCATCAACGGAGATTGAAGTCGCGGTCGGCGGATCAGGGGGTAGGAAGACAACGGGACCAGGGTAAGAACTAGACGTCGTTTGACGAGTCTCTGAATTGGAAGGGCTTGGTGCCTCAATGACGGAATCCCTTCGCACAGAAGAATTGCTGTCTGGTGTGAAATTTTTGATTTTATTCTTGCGAATCCGCCGTCCCCCTCGATTGGAACTGCCTAGGACACATTCACGGTTATCCCTGATACACCGCTGACATGGTGGGACTCCCGGGCTGCCACTGCTATCCCTGTGTTACATTGTAATTAGCCCCCCAAGATCACCGACAGGCAGGATAAAGTGAACCAAAATAACGTGGGAAGAAAAAAAAGAGGAATAAACGTCTGTCACAGTCATGACTTACAGGTCGCATTTCGACTTGCGCTGTCTACAATGTAGACATGCTCTTGACACGCGTTTCATTAAATGATCTGAACGGGCCTTGGCTCTTGACGTTGGAGTCCCTTCGACTGGCGGAGATTGATCTTCTTGCTCCATCGCTGCATACAGCACATTAACCTCTTCAGCTTACAGCGTCAAGTGATAGAATTCCAATGCGACATCTCATCCCAGCAGTGCTGACAGGTTGGCTTGGGAACGAACGAAACGCGTCAGAAATTCCCTCCTGCGATTTTTGCTTGCAAAGATGGAAAGTGTAAGAGACGGATAGACGGGAATGCTTTCCTCTTGATGCTAGGAAACAAGGTTGAATCCTCTGCAGAGTAGGGTAAGAGAGATCTCGGGGTGTTGCTCGACTCCGAACAGTTCCTATATGATTGTTGGGGTAACTTGAGCTCCGGACGGGCGCTCGTGGCTTCCCCACACAAGTTGGCTTTTAAGGCACCAGCAACTCTGTACAAATTGCGCACTAAGTGATAATCCGCCTCGTAACCCCAAATCATCGACTCAGCAGTCGAGAAGGGCCAGGCTGCGGGGGGAAGGATTTGTAAACGCTGCAGACTTGTGAGCACTGGGTTTTTTTCTGACCCACGGCCAAGGAATAATCTGGTATTACTCATCCCATACATACGGGTATTCAACGAGTCGGCAATCCAAGGCTTTCACTATGCAAGACCGGGCAGCTGTTGATCTCGACGAGGAGTTTAAGCTTAATTCAATCTTTAGAGCTAGTTCGTGCGCTGCTTTTGAATTTAATCAGAAGTACTGACTGCATGATACTGAAATCATAGCAGCCTAGGTTCTCGTTGAAAAGCTGATGTGGTGCCTCTGGTGGCAAGCACATGGATATATACAAAGCCTGCAGCAGGCCATATGAGGAATCCATCTAATGTCTGTCTAACGCATCTGTGAGAATCACTAAACCTCAGATCATTAGCCCTAGGGATACTTCAACTAGTATCTAGCTTATCAGATCCTTGAGAGCTATCAGTGAGATAGATTAATTTGCTTTACTGATCCGCTTATTGGATGGTGAAATGCAAGGCAATGATGCTTGTACAAACAATCGTCTGAAATGGCCACGCAGCTCCCACACACCAATTACGGAGATGTTCAATGCATGACCTCATACTCTGAGCACTTTCCTGAGATCATGCATTAAGATAGCTAATTTTCCGGATTATTCCGTGCCTTTCGCCAAAGAAACCAGCATTTCCAAAGCACCCCAACTCCATGAGATGTCATTTGTACGAGTTACCATACAAGACGCAAATCGGAGCATCCCCGAACAAAGTTCAATAGCCGAATGCGGGGCGTCGGCGTTTGAAGCGCTGTGTCGGCAATGTAATTACCCCAAAAGGGAATTAGTCGCTGCTGCCCCGCGCGCGGAGGAAGAGGGACAGCTATTTATTATTAGCAGGACAGTAAGGATGACTGGTCGCCATCGATTATTGATTTGGTGGCAAGAGAATTTGGAAGACTGTTCCCCCCTCGCTGAGCTGCACGGCAAGGTACACCTCTAACGATAATACTTTGAGAAACGAAAGGACGCTTGACAGCAGATTACTATTCTTAGTAACCATCTAAGCGCGAAACAATCACAATGTCGGCCGCAGTTGCGTCGCTATTCTCCCTCAGCGGCAAGACCGCTATCGTGACAGGAGGAACTAGGGGCATTGGGCAAGCAATGGCTTTTGCCCTTGCCGAAGCTGGTGCCGATATCATCTTGATTCAGGTGCGCACAGCCGCGACCTCCCCATTGGCGCTACGGAAATGACAGGGGAGCCATGCCGAAACGCCGTGTGGAACTAACGCTCTACGAACAGAGAGACGAGTCGAACACTTCGACTCGCGATGAGATCGTCAATCGCATTGGCAGGAAAGCTTGGATCCACGTGGCAGAGTTGTCGAATCGGGAATCAATCAAGGGTGTCATTCCAGCTCTGACCAGTCAAGGCCTCAAGCCTGAGATCCTACTCAACTGCGCCGGAATTCAACGGAGACACCCCAGTGAAAAGTTCCCGGATGAAGATTGGGATGAGGTATGTGTCAAAGAGTCTCCTTTTTCAGCCACCTATCTACCTCTGTCTATTTTTGGACCTCCCTTCTCCTGAAGTGGAGCTGAAGTCTAGATACTGACTATTGAATTATGTAGGTTATCCAAGTCAATTTGACGTCCGTCTTTACGTTATGTCGGGAGTTCGGTGCATACTTGTTGGCGCGAGATGAGTCGGAGTTCCCAACTGGTCGTCGTGGAGCCATCATCAACGTCGCATCGCTCCTCACCTTCCAGGGAGGTATCACAGTACCTGCATACGCAGCGTCAAAGGGAGGTGTCGCGCAATTAACGAAAGCCCTCTCCAACGAATGGGTGGCTAAGGGTATCAACGTCAATGCAATCGCTCCCGGATACATTGCCACGGATATGAACACTGCCCTGATCAATGATTCCAACCGCAATGCTGGTATCATGGCTAGAATCCCGGCGGGGAGATGGGGCAAGCCAGAAGACTTCAAGGGCGTGATAGTGTTTTTGGCAAGTCAAGCGAGTAGCTATGTCTCAGGTGAAATAATCACCGTTGATGGCGGTTGGATGGGACGGTAAAAAGTTCTGTGGCGGCAATTTTTTTTTCATGTTTTCTTTTCGTCCATATTTCCCCTGACTATTTTTGTCTGCATTTTTGCCTTTGCTGTGCTAGGTGATAGATGGAATATACACCAATGATGTAAAACACCTGCTTTCACACCACGCGATACTCAGCGTTTTCTAATCAATATCTGAAGGATGCTATTATCAGGTCATTCTTGCCTTAGTCTGTCATACCAGATTAGCGGCTGCTCAGGATATATTAGGTGAAACTCGTTCGTCGCGATAGACTGGTTATCTCTGCTAGCATTCTATGCTAGGCGCCAAGGGAGCACAAAGGAATTATTTAATTGAAACTCCGGATGAAATGACCGATTCAAGGGGAACCGCTGGCACCTGGAAAGATTATAGATTGGAAATATTCTCATCCGTTACCAAGGGACCCCACCAAGATAATAGCAAGTGAGGAAAACTCTTCCGAAAATAATGAAGCAGGTCCGCAAGGGACCCAGGATCCAGAAGGGTGGGCAGGCAATGGGAGAAAAGGTAGAGTAATAGACTGACACCAAATTAGATTAAACAGGGACAGACTAGGGACCAGACCCGTGACCGCCATGTGACTTTTTTCTAGGCAATTAATCTCCTTATCGCCAAACCCACCTTCTTTTGTCTTTCTCCAGTCCACCTCCCACTTGAGGTTCAAGGATAGCCTTGTTTCACCATGGGTTCAAGCAAAGATGGCAGGAACACCCAGGCTACCGTTTGCTCCTTCTCTGCAGGTTCATGATAGCTAACCCTTCAGCAGAGCAGTGTTGTCGGTGGATTTCCAGTGGGCCGTTGCTGCTGCTTAGCATGCAAATCACGGCCAATACGGGTCGGTCGTTTCAGTCCGAATTGCAGAACCTGAAACGTGAGAAACCAGACCGAAAGCCAATACATCATGCTCACCAGCGGCTATCTGCTGAACTTGGTACAATTGGCTGGTTATGGGAAGCATCATAAGGTGGGATTGAAAGGTGGTAAGAGGGCGCGGATTGGAAACAGGGCCTGCGTTGACGCCCTCGGTCGGCCATGTTCCTGCAAGCGGCCGTTTCCGCGGTTGGTCGATAGGAGCCAAGAGCGCTAAACACCGGCCAAGCCCAAAGGGCTGGCTGTCTCTATCAGAAACAACGATGCATTTCCTTCAGGGCGCTTTGCTCCGTAGAGACCACTCGATAGGTTCGGAACCAAGCGCAGAGGCCAGTCTTGGCGGCGCTCATGGCAACACCCCTTCAGGACCACGCCATTATTGCTTTTTTAGCAGGTTTTGTGGACTGGGTCATTGGTCCCTTGGGCCTCCAGCATGATCTCAGGTATGATCCGCGCTGGACTTTCCTTTTCGCTTAAAGTTTCTTGCTGCGCCGTGGATCTGCTTCGGGTGACAGGGGATCTTTCTTCAACTTTACACTCTAAGTTGTGCTTCGTTCCTTATTTCGTTCTTTCTATTTCCACCAACACATTCACTTCTCTGAGCCAGCTGGCTGGTGGCCGTTCTTTCATTGTGTGGCCAGTCCATTCAGCGAGTCAGTCTATTGTTTCAAGACATTGCCATTCGTGTTCTTGAGCGTAGACCGTCTTCGCTCTTTGTTCGGATACCGTCGATCATTGGTTACATCTCGCTACATCTAAACGTCATTCATCGTGGGGGTGGGCAATTTACTTTCTTTACTACAACACTAGACGTCAGGGTTTTTTTACAGTACCTTATCTTTGGGAACCTTTAGTTTCCCGGTTTGAATTATCTGATTCTTTCTACGACGCTGTGCGTCCCCTGTCCTCTTGCTGGAATTTTTCTTCTTATATCATGCATGTAGGGAAGTGGAGGTAAGTGATGATCGAAGGCTGGCTCAGCACTTATGACGCTGGTAATGACTCAATGTTGGAGGACTTGCAAGATTCAACTCGTCAGATTCGCTACCTCGTACCGTGTTTCCAACATTCTTCGGCTCCTTTAGCTGCAATTGCTCGTGACAACGCCTTGGTCATTTGCGCATACCGTCTCACCAACATCATCACCTCTCCCGCCTGATCAGGACGGCTTCAACAAGCACTTATTTGAAGGGGAGACATCTCGAGCTTTTTGTATATCAAAACCACACACAAGAGCCGTCTAACTTGATCGTGCTCCTCTTGCTGTGGGGGTTTGCCGTCTGAGATTCCTTGGGCATAACGCGCCTCTCCCCACATTCTTGGTGTTCCCTAGCCATTCAGTATATGCGTCATACTGAACCGTAACCGAATTATAATTGGAAATCGTGGCTTTCAAGAATTTGCTGCCCTTATCGACCCCCGCTCAGCTTTGTTGACATCTGTCCGATCTGTCCGCTCTGTCTCTCCATCTTGAGCGACTGCGTGCTACGCTGGGCCGTAGATCTCTCTATCAATGGATGAATCCCACCATCGACTCATCCCGCGAGGCTATGGGATTAATGCCACCTACGTCTATGAATACTCGCGTGGTCTGAACGGTGTTGATGTCCCTCGGGATGTTCTGTTTTCACGGATCATCTTCTCGTCCTTGATATTCGTCGCCCTGGTTGTCTTTTGCGGCCGTGTCGGACAAATCAGCCATGCCTATCTTCGTCAAATTACCTCTCTAACGGCAAGCAGGAGGGAGCAGACCTTTTGGAGCGTTGAAGTATCTTCGCTTTGGGCAAACGTCAAGAAGCATTTGTTGTATGCGCCCCTGGGCAGGAAGAGGCACAACCGAGAAATCCAACTTTCATCCGCCATCAACGTCGGCACACTGCCTTCTAGATTCCAGGTGATTCTAGTCGTGCTATATCTGGCGAGTCAGGTTGCTTATTGTACTCTGCTTGATTACAATGCGAACGTCAAGGCAGCCCTTGTGGCTGAGCTTCGTGGACGCTCAGGTACCTTGGCTGTGTTGAACATGGTGCCCCTTTTCATCCTCGCCGGTCGCAACAATCCGCTTATTCCCTTGTTGCATGTGAGTTTCGACACCTACAATCTCCTTCATCGTTGGTTGGGCCGAATAGTAGTGCTTGAAAGCATTGTGCACACGTGCGCATGGGCAGTAAATGCTTGCGACGAGGTCAGCTTCTCTGACATGCTCGAGCGTTTACGCACTACACCTTTCTTCACCTGGGGCCTACTGGGAACTTGCTCCATGATCACACTGGGTCTTCACTCGCCATCCCCGATCCGGCATGCTTTCTATGAGACCTTCTTGCATCTGCACCAGCTCGCTGCTTTCCTAGCCTACCTTGGTGTGTTGATGCACTTGGATCTCGACAATCTCCCGCAAAAGCCTTGGATAATAGCGCTGGGTCTTCTCTGGCTATTGGAAAGGACAGCCCGCCTCTGTCGACTGCTGTACTTGAATATATCTCCCCGAAGAGGGTCCACACGGCTTGTCGTGGAAGCCCTCCCAGGTGAAGCCTGTAGAGTGACTTTTCACTTGCCCAAGCGTGTGCGCATCAGCCCCGGAAGCCATGTATACGCCTACATCCCAAGTGTCTCCTTTTGGATGTCGCATCCATTTTCTGTCGCTTGGGTAGACCCAAGCAGCTCCGTGACCGTTCCTGCTACGACAGAAAAAGATCTTATCGACCCTTCGCTTCTCGAAAAGCAGCCACTTGCTAGTTTGGATGAGTATATGCGGGACTCCCAGGAGCCCACGTCCGTTTCCCTCATCGTTGGTGCTCGCCAAGGCATGACACGGAAGTTGTACAACAAAGCTCTGGCCTCACCTGGACAAACACTCTACACCTCGGGGCTTATTGAAGGACCCTATGCGTCCCATGCGTGCAACATGGGCAGCTATGGTACAGCTATACTCTTCTCAGCCGGTGCAGGCATTACCCATCATATGCTATACGTCCGCGACTTGCTCATACGCTCTTCAGAGGGTCGCGTGGCTACCCAGAAGATCTACCTCGTATGGTCTGTACGCAGTACGGAACATCTAGCCTGGGTACGGGAGTGGATGGACCAGATCCTCCGACTTCCATCAAGGCGCGAGATTCTTACTATCAAACTTTTCGTGTCCAAACCAAAAAGCAGTCGCGAAATCGTATCACCCAGTGCGACCGTCCAAATGTTCCCAGGCCGGTGTCGCCCCGACGTCGTTCTCAACGAAGCCATTCCCCAACGTGTGGGTGCCACCATTGTCTCTGTCTGCGGGCCCGGTGCATTCGCAGACGAGGTGCGTGCTGCTGCACGTAACAACATTGGAATGGGCGCCGTCGTCGATTTCGCCGAAGAAGCCTTTACATGGTAGTCCACCATACAAAATCACCACCTTTGCCTTGGGATATATTCATTCCTTTTATTTTACTAACCTTCGATTCTTGTTCCAAAATTTCTCTTCTCGACTTTCGTTCAAAAATTTACTTCAGATGTATATTTAGTTTCCTCTCTATTAGTCCCACTTCCCATGGCAATTGTTCTCTGTTGGTATTTTCACACGATGGTACGAATTGCTTCAGAGCCTAGCTAGCTATGTTTGGATTTTTCAGGCAATACACCTTCAGCGGCATATCTTTTCAAGGTGTTAATATCCTCGCGACTGCATATGAGCCCCCTACCCATCACACACATATCTGTCACGCACTTTGGCCACATGCAATGTAACAACCCCCTCAGAAAGATTGTCTAGCACATGCACAACTATATATCATTATACAATACCATTCTATCTAAAGTCTACCTATCTACGGACTCTTACTCTTCTAGAATTCATTTATTTATTCTATCTTATTTTTTTTTTTTTCACCTTTCAAAATTCGGATACTTTTTCGGGTATCATATAGTCAGTCTCTTAGCCTACAAGATCATGGGGTCGGAAGCATTCTATTTATTCACGCATATTTTGAAATATTTTGAAGAGACTTATGGACATGATTTATGTGTAACGCTTACAATCAGTAGATGATATGATAACATGATGGTGGATGATATATATTTATTCTGTATGAGAATGGAGCACCTTCATACTGACAAATAACTAGGTGAAGGTGAGTGAGTCAGTTTAGGTAACTATGGCGCGTGTTTCTTGGTCTTACGTATACTAGCAGCGGAGTGGGGCGGGGCGGGGTGGAAGGGTAAGGATGATGGGTTAAGGTATTTTGTACTACATTGAGGGGAAGGGTGCTTGTCAGATGAGGGTTAGTGGTCATTGCTGGCTGCTAGAGGGGTTTGGGGGGTTGTTTTGGTAGAATGACTCTTTGTTCAGGAATGTGTACAGTATGAAAGGATTGGGTTTGATAATCTGAGCGAGTATTGAGTTGTTTGTTGTATCTATTATTCGATCTAATATGCCATGTACATCTGTAGTGTTTTGAAAAGTAGAGACAATAAGGGTGAGGTGAGTGAAATATTGTATCATGAGCAAGAGATGATGATAATGAAATTCTAGCAAACGCTTATAAGCAAAACATGTCGAAGTATCCATCTCACGTAGGATCTAACAGGCATTATGTCCAATATACATGATAGTGTTACCAAGAACAAAGAATTTATGTTCAAAGAAGAAAAGGATGGGAGTAAGAAGGAAGAAAAAACAAAGAAATTCACACTTTTATGCCTTGGTCCGCTGGCCCTTGGGCACACGAGCGAGCCAGTAAATGAACACGGCAGCGAAGATGTTGAACGCAATGTAGACCCACATCAGGCCGAAGTTGCGCCATGCGTCGCTGAAATAGCTGTTCACTTGGGCCAGATAGGTGTCTGTGCTGGAGATCGTGCAGAAGGAACAGTCGGAGGTGGCATTCGGGTTCTCAAGGTAGCCGCCGTAGCTGCTGATGTAGTTGGACATGTAGCTCTGGCAGGTGGTGTCTGGAGGAGGGCTGAAGTGTAGGTATTCAACAGCTTCGCAGGTAGCAGTCGTGCCTGACACACCGGTGGCTAACATGCCTGATACCAGGTACGTGAATGGTGAGACACGGTACATGAAGATCCAGAAGCCTGGAAGTTGGGAAGGTGTGGCAAGGACACCACAGAAGATCAGGCACAAGGAGAAGAGCAAGTTGGCAATGTTACCACCGGTTTCAGCGAGTTCAATACCAGCGATGATCATATGCGCGAATGTGGAGGTAAACAGGAGGAAGGACAGGATCAGCAGGAACATCAAAGCTCCGCGCTCGTGGACGGCGTTGGTAGGCTCAGCATTCTGGTACAGACCGATGGGGTAGTACCAGCATACAAAGATAATGACACTCATGAGCGCGTTCCATGGAAGCTCGACGATGATGTTAGCGGCCATGAAAGCCTTCCACGAGTAGGCCTTGGAGGGTCTCTCACGAGCCTCGTATAGCGAACGCTGGGTGCAGAAGTTGGGAAGAATTTGCTGAACAAGGTTACCAAAGATGGTCATCAGCATGAAAATACTGAACATCTGGTTCTGGAGACCCTGAGCACTGTTCTTTGCCTTGAAGAAGGAGAAACCGATGTAGAGCGATGTCAGGACGCAAAGCGCGATCTTGGAGTAGATGTAGACAGGAGTTCTCCAGTACTGCGAGAAAACACGAGTCAAACACTCCCACAGTTGAACAGAGAAGGGTGCAGCAAATTCGTTGAGCTCGCCAGGGTCCTGCTTGCTAGTATCGACCGGCTTTTGCGAGAGAGTAGACTTCAGCTCAGCAAGGTGATCAAGTACTCCCTGACGTTCGGGGCTTTCGCGCCAGACAGCAGGCCAGTCAATATCACTATGCGATCCAGGAGCAGCACCAATAACCTCAAGCATCCATTCAGCTGGGTTGGCTTCAGTAGGCAGTTTCGGAGCACCATTCCGTTCGAAGTAGCTAGCAAGAGTCGACGACTTGTCACCGATTTCGCCAAAGTAAACGGTCTTACCGCCCTTAGCGAGGAACAACAAGCGATCGAAACGCTGGAAGAGCATGGCGGAGGGCTGGTGGATCGTGCACAGGATGGCCTGACCGTGCTTGGTCAGGGTATCAATGAGATCAAGAATGGACCAGGAGGTTTGACTGTCAAGACCGGATGTGGGCTCATCAAGGAACAAAAGTAGTTGCGGCTTCGCTGCCAATTCAACACCGATAGTAAGACGCTTGCGCTGCTCGACGTTCAAACCTAGAATGGATTAGTTTTGTAGCACACTAGCAGGGTTTGAGGGTATCAATTACCTTCACCAGGAACACCGACAACAGCATCGGCATATGCTTCCATACCAAGCAACTTGATGACTTCTTCGACGTAATCGAGCTTTTCCTGACGACTGACATGGGCGGGTTGACGGAGAATGGCGCTGAAGCGCAGAGCCTCTCGGACGGTGGTAGTGTGAAGATGAAGATCTTGTTGCTGAACATAACCAGTCTTGCGCTGGAAGGATTGGTCCCGAGGGCGACCGTCAACCAACATCTCACCAGTTACAACACCCATTGTCACACGGGTTGCGAGCACGTCCAGAAGAGTAGTTTTACCAGCACCAGACACACCCTGCAAGCTTAGTTAGTCTCGATAGTACGTTGATGAACCGGTTGGAAGGCTTACCATAAGAGCAGTACAGGTTCCAGGCTTGACCCAGCCATCAACGTGGTCCAAAATGCGCCGGGGCTCGCCCTTGATCTTGATGTCGTAGCACACGTCCTGCCAGTGGAAAATGGCCTCTTGCCTCTGAATAGCAGCGCTCGACTGGCCATTAGACCCATCAGTCTTCTCGTCTGCGGCGACGTGATGGGCCGTTTCAACATCGTCGAGCGAAGGTGGAGCTTGACCACGGCGGAACAGCAACACTTCACCCTTGGACTTGGCTTCCGAGATGAACTCGGTGGCAAGCAGATAGGTAGTCATGAAGAAGATCATGAAGGCGAACATGATACCCAAGTTCCTCCACTTGTGGCTGTCATAGTACTGGAAACTCTTGTGAAGGTAGTCATCACCCTGGACGTACTTGGCTCCAGCAACAGCGCCAACCGTGGAACAGATCTGGTACTCGATCGAAGCGCCCGAGTAGTTTGGAATCAGCTCTGATTCAGAGCACAGGAATTGACGATGATGAAATTCGTTAACCATCAAGCTCTCGAATCCGTAAGCAATGGGGTTGATGTAGTTCATCCATCTCGACCAGCCAAGCATGTATCTCGTAGGAATGGTGAATCCAGTGTAGATGACCAGACCCAAGATGAGGATGGCAGCGGGCACCAGAGCCTGGGAAAGAGTGCGAGAAGAGGCAGCTATAGTGCGGAAAAGCATGGACATAGTTAAGGTCGTCACGAAGGAAAACAACAGGAAGACGAAGAATGCGCCTGGTTCGCGACGAAGACCGGTCATGAAATACAGAGTAATGTTGAAGATGATGGCATTTCCAACTTTGTAAGGCATGTCACAAAGCATTGATGCGATGGCTTCGGCGAACGGGTGATACATGGCGTAGCGGGCTTGTTTTTCGACAATCGGACGTTGAGCATACAGGGTCAAGATCTGTCATTGCGGTTAGTCTCTTATATTGGTTATGCGAAGCCAGAGGAGATTGCTGAGCTTACCTCAAGAGCACTGGAGAAGGCGTTGAGCAAGACGGCAAAGAAGAGAAGGGCACCACGGGAATAGAAACTAGAAGTCACCGGTTGCAAATTGTAGAATACACTTCCAATGATCAAGGCCATGATGAAGTTTCCGACCAACTGGGAGATGGTCAGACTGGCATCACCTTGTAGTCGCTGGAAACCTCGAATCAAGCAGAGCTTGACCTGTTCGTAAAGAGAAATGGTGTAGGGAGACTTGACGCGCTGGTTCTTCGATTGCATGGCCTTGCGAGATTCAATGAACTTGCCAAGCGACTCTCCACCGATTGCAAATTCTTGGTTGTACTCGGCAATTTGTCTCTTCAGCCTACTGTAGGCCTCACTGCCCTTCCAAGCGGCGGCGAACTCGTCAGGGGTGCGTGGAACCTTGCCTTCGTAACCCGGCTTCACAATACGCTCAGCAGGGCTGGTCAGGGAGGTCAGGAAATCAGCGGTGGTCTGACGCTCAGGGCATTCAAATCCCATGTTGGTGAAGAATTCCTTGGCTTCATCGGTAGGACCGAAGTAGATCTGCCTGCCCTCATACAACACAGTCACCTTGTCGAAGACATCGTAAGCACTCTGGGAGGCTTGATAGATGGCCACGGCGACGGTCGCACCAGCGTACTTGGTCATCAAATTCAAGGTCTTGCAGAATTCAAGTGCGTTCGCACTATCCAAACCACGAGTACTGTTATCCCAGCACTGTAGAGGGCTTCCACAAAGAGTAGCTTCAGCGATACTGACACGCTTGCGCTCACCACCACTCACACCACGGACGAAATCGTTACCGACACGGGTGTTGATGGTATGCGAAAGACCAAGCATAGCCATAACCGCATCACGCATATGAATAGCATACTGCTCCTTCGAGACTCCGGGGAAACGGTTCCGTGGGCAGCGAGAAAGGGCAGCAAATTTGAGGGTGTCGCCGACAGTCAGTTGAGGGAAGTGGACATCGGTTTCCGCGGTATAGATAGCTTCGCCCTTGAACTGCTTCCGCATCTGCTTGGCCGAGATACCCTGGTAATTCAATTCAGATTCCTTGTCCATGTAGATACCGTTCATTTCACCCGCGAGAGTCTTCAAGAAGGTAGAGCATCCACTACCAGGACGACCGAGGACCACCAGCATTTCACCACTCCTGACAAGACCATCGAAGTCGCGGAGGATCTGGATCTTCTGCTTTCCAGTACCCGTCAGCTTGCGCATAAGGGCACCAACCTGCAACACCGAGTTGAAAACATCCTTTTGGTAATCGGTAGGACTGCCGAAACCATGGATACTAAGATTCTGAAACGAGACACCCGCCTCACGCTTGGGATAGCGTTCCGGATCGCGAGACGAAAGCGCCAACAAGTTCTTCATCCAGTGCCTCGCCTTAAAGTTGGGGCTGTGCGGGTTCAGCGTAGAGTCATCCTTCACCTCCAGAAACGAGTTCTCCGCGTTGTTGCTGACAGAGAACCGTGTCGATTGACGAGTCAGTTGCTGTGCAAGTCGAGTGACCTCCTCTTCGGCAGCTTTTTCCTCTTGATCTTCATCGGCGTCCTCGCTGCTGTAATCGCGTTTCTCCATGGCGGTTTCAGCAGTGCTCAGAGTGCTTCCGTCCATACCCCAGGCAGTTCCCTTCTTCTCGGATCTGCCAGATTCCGGGGAGAGACTTGTGTGACGCTCTTCATGATGGGTCGTGTACACTGTGTGCTCCTCGCGAACCAAGTGCTCAGTTCCTTCGTTCACGGCAGCAGCTCCCTCGGCTTGAGCGCCTTCATTCTCGTTCTCATGACCGCCATGGGATTCCACCGAACGGCCGGGATTAAAATTAGGATTTATAGTGCCTAGAAGCGACATGGTGATTAGATATGGAGACACGCAGTCTCAGACTGAGCCGGTCAACGAGAGGATGCCAATAGCATAGGAGGAAAAGTATGAGGAAAGAGAAATAGAAGGAGGTGTGGAGAAAAGACAATTAGGAGAGATATCCAGAATTATAAGAATAGATATCAGGAATATCAGGAAAGATGAAGGGGGGAGATATCCTCCGTAGAGGCGAGTGAAAGAGTGACAGGTGAAACTGAGGGGGAGGGAATAATTGATAGATAGCAGCAGTCGAGAAATAAGTGGCAGCCGCTAAGCATAAAAAGTATCCAGTACCTGGAGCTACTAGAAAACGGCCCCCCCTCCAAAAGACGTGTGCCCCGTAATACACTGAACACTCTTAAATTGTAAGTCGCAAAGTAATATCTGCGAATAATGAAAGAGGAAAAAGGGCGACAGAAAAACCTTGGGTTGCGGGTCTTAGAGGTCTGGGCTTCACCCCCCGTTTTTAGTGTTAGGCAGCGCAGAATGGCGACTTGAGATGGAAAGTTTTGAGAAGAGGCTTCTGGACGAATCGGGGCCAGGAACGAGAGGTTATCCGGGCGGATCCCAGGATTGACTGCTCCGGTGGTGGGCCTTGTTCTCGGTACCTTCAAGCAGGCCTCTCCGTGCGTATTCACCCCCCCCCGGCAGCAATACGACAATACGCCGTTTACGCCAGGCTAAACGAGGCCCTCGAAGCACTACACTAGAGTTTCTGGTGGTCCCGGAGATACCCACCTCAATACCCCTGTTAGCTACTAAGTCCGATGTTACTATGATCTGGGGACGGAAATTATTGAGCTCCCGCGATCTATCTATATCATCTGTCTCTAGCCCTGACATTTGTAACGGTCACTGGCCATGGTGATGAGTAGACCCTGACGGTTTGCCACAGAGATCTCAATCATTACAATGCTTGATTTTTAGCTGCTTTACTTGTTTACTCTTCTTACACCGCCATAAAGGACATTGTGTAGTGTAGTACTTCAGCAACATCAAGTATGCTTCAGGCAATATTAGGCATGACGATTGCATGCATGAAGATAAGTGATAACTAGTCACATGTCGCTCATGTCACACAAGCTATTGTTAGGTACTCGGAAAAAATCCTTGAGAACCCACCAACAAAGTAAAACAAAACAAGCCTGCACATAGACCTATCGAGAAGCTTACGCTACGTAGCACCGAACAACAATTCTGAATCATCAAATAAGGAGTCGGATCCTTCGCGCAATTAGTTAAATCAGGAGCTGAGTCAAGTAAGACTCATCCCGATCGCTAATAAGCAAACCCAGTTTTCCAGACTTCCAAGTGTGCGAATTTTCCCTAAAACGTGGCGAAAACGAGGTTCGGGGCTGAGCGGCCATTGTCCCAAACAGGAATGGCAGCTTCTGGGTGGGGCGGAGTGGGGCGGGACTCCAGCCTTCCGAGGCCCGGCCATTTAGTCTCTAATTGCCCCCTTTACGGTACCGTATCGGAGACCTCACGATCCGATGTTGCGGTACAGATCCTTATGCACCCTTTTATATATGAATGACTCAGCTATGCTCGAACATGAGAAGCTTAATGCACGATTTGGAGTTATAGATATGCAGCCTGAAGGTAGCTACGTAGTTTATTTACAGACTCGAGATAAGAGCGGCTCTGTGTCACTCCACAAATGATCGCTGCTGGGAGGGCTGAATATGTGGCATCTGTGGTCCTAAGTTGATAGCAGGCTATGTATCAACTATGTGGATATTCTTCACACATCCCTGTGCGCCTACCTTCATTGCAGAGCGCACCGACTTATCTCCAGACTCGAGTCCAAGCTCCGGACATTTTCCAATCACCGCCCAACACGGTGAGATTCTTTACTTAAAATGCCCAATATATGTATGAATACGTAGGTGCTCCTCCCTGCCTAATATTTCCGAGCATCCTCACTGGCTGGATCGCCCTTTTCGGGAACCGCGGGGTCCTGACTTCGCGCCCTTCGGGTGTCGTATCACTCCGAATTCAATATAAAGTTATGAGTGCGGTAAGTTAAGACCACGGCAGGATCAGCATGCAGCCCCGACAATGATAACAATGTGACTCATACGAGCTCATCATGTCTCATACACGCAGCTAACATTACTAATTGGCGGAGTAAGAATTGAGACTAACGCATCAGCATCGGTCTGCCTTCGGATGGCCAAGATCCCGTGCTGTCGGGCCTCCCCGGCGAGAACCAACCGCACATGACCACACTCACTACTCGAAGTATCTTCTACAAGAAATTGAGTTCGGGGACCACTCCCGCGCACAGAGGCTCTTTCTGCAGGGTGGCATAGCGTCACTGGGGCCGTTGGCACCTTGTTGTTCCGTGTCATTATCGTGATCTTTGTTATTACATACTAAAATAGTCAAAGTGCTGGAAAGTATCTGCAAATCACCCGGACAGCCCCATTCTTGCGCCATGCAGCCAGGATGCGATAACAATACAGTTACAACCGTGAGTCCAAGAGCTTATGCCTCCTCTTCTGACTCCTCGTCGCTGCCGTCATCGATCGGTTCGACTAGAAGGTTTCCTCCTCGGCCGATCTTGTCCCGCACTGATCCCCCAGCTTCCACTTCGTAGACCACCCGCGGCATGGGTGAAACCAGCCGGAACCCATACTGGTGATCGAAGCCCTCCGGCTTCACTGCTTCTGCAGCCTTTTCTGTTGGCTCCTTCAGGATATCGTAACATTCAACAAAAGCGTAGAGCTCGTCAAGCGACGCGTCAGGCGCAAACTTGCGGATGACACGCTCACCAGAAGGCAGTCGGATACTGATGCGTACAGCGTCCTTGACGTCCGGTCCAGGCTCCTCCGGAATGGTCTGTGCCCGCCATTGCTTCCATTGCTGAAGATCCTGTATGCGCTTCTCCTCGGCCGCTTGACGTTCGGCCGCCTCTTGTTCTTCCCTCTGTCGGGCGGCCTCGGCTTCCCGCCTCTGTCTTGCCCGCTCGCGGTCGATGGCCAGGGAACGCTCGTAGGCGGAGTCCTGCTGTTCACGGAGGCTGCGTGAGGCTTGCTGTTCTGCCCGGGTTGACCGTATGCGCTCGAGAGGCTCCTTGTGCTGCGAGATGGCCGATCGAAGTTTCTCCACAAATTCAGCAGGGGACGTTGTTCCCGATATCCTCGACACAACCGACATCGCATTCGAGGAAACGTTCGGAGTATGGACTAAAGCGGCTGCGAAGGGAAACTTGGTGCAGCGGAGGGAGTTGGCAACTTGATAAGCCTCAGAGTCTTGAACATTCCCTCCCCAGACAAGTAGGTTGTTTTGTGGGTCATTCACAAAGTCGGTCACTTCGCGAGACAGAAGTGTGTCTCGGACCCAGCCATTCGTATCATCATGCTCAGGGGCAAGAAGTACAACTAGGAGGAACTTGAGGTCCCGGTGGGCTTTCTCCAATGCCATGTTATATCCGTTCTCGAGGAAACTGATCGAATTGGTGCCATATTCTTCCTCGAATTCCCGGATGAACCGGGCGGCCGTGTCTTTGGGACCCAAGGGCCGGCGACCGTTAGTATTTCTCCGGGAGCCTTGAAGAGCGGGATTCGCTGTTGTGTTGAAGAAGCGCGGAAGAAAGGGAAACAAGGCACCGAATAGGCGGAAGGAGCTGTAGAGTAGTCGATAGAGGAGGTTGAGCGGAGTAAACAGCAGAGCTAGTATGAAGGGCGGGCGATAGACCGACTGGTCTTCAGGCTGTGTATTTATCCGGGGTGCTGGCTCAGCAGCACGGAGAGTCGGAGTAAATTGCGCAGCAATGTCATCACTCATGAGGTTTTGGGTCTGTCGGGCGGGTCGCGGAGGGGAGTTGAGAGCAGCACGGGCTTCTTCGACGGGATCCGGCCCCTCGCCGTCAAAGAACTTGGAGATGGCAATCTGGAGGCAGCAAATGCTTAGTTCCCAAGGCATCTAGAGGTAGTATGTCGTCATCCGGGCTTACCTGCACGTTCCATTGTGAGCGGCGCAACAAAGGAATGGCTTCCGAATGTTCCTGACCGGTGACCGCAGTATACGTCTCCAGAGCGGACCTCTCGCTGTCGGAGAGTTGGGATATATCAAGCCCGGAGGTGGACATGGTCAATTGATGATCTCATCCATGAAAAGAATGGTTGGAAGAGGAGCAGCGAGGCCAGGAAAACTGGCGTGAGTGACGAGGTATAGATGAGCCGCGGGGAGTCGTGTGCGTCAGAATAGCCTAGTTATTGAGGATAAAGAGGGGGAGCTAAAAACAGAAGAAGTAGAGCTCCTGAAGAATGCTCAGGGCATGCAGAATACCGCCACAGATGCAAATCTGGCTGTAGTTAAGGAAGATGGTAGGGAGGGGAAGTCGTGGGGAATGAACGATAATACTAGCTGGCCTCAGAAGGACAGCTCCGTCATGGCCGGGAGCCACGCTAGACGCGCGCTTGACGCACGAGTGGTCCGTGCACGGGACGGAGTTCGACGCACTCCCGTCCAAGTTCCCCCTCCCACTCCTCCCCCCCCCGCGCCGCCCTTGGTTCGGATGCTGCCTTGCGGTCTTACTGCCTTGTCACCATCCATGGCATGAGATCTTCGTCCGATCCTGTCTCCGGACGTTTTTTCTCAATTGTTTTGGCTGTTCCCACCATCTGACGCTCGAAAGGGCGCCCAATCTCGCCATCCCAGCCGTCCTTGGCTGTTGCGGAACATTTACCCTGCCATCAGTGAAACATCGCCTCGACAACGTCTCCGAGGGCATCTCGGATTGTCGAGCTAGTCTACGGGTCTTCTCCATAGAGGAATGTGGTTTCCTCTCGATATCTTAGGTCGCCCGATATTTCTTGACTCAATGGACATACCTGTCCGTTGATCCGCGCCCAACTGTGGATAACGAACTTTATCATGGCTACCACGGGAAAGTCTGCAACGCTGGAAGACGCCCGTCGTGGTACGGGGTCTCCGAAGATGAAGGGACGAGGTTAGTTGGACTATGATTCAATGCTCCCGTCGGCCTTTGCTTCTTTCGGCGGTATCAGCTAACATAGTCGTCATCCTGACCTTACAGAGAACGCCAAAGATACGCTGTGTCGCAACGTGACCATATATGGCCGATGTCGCTACGAAGATAAAGGTGCTTAGCCATTCCTTGCCTATTATTCCTCTTCATGCTCGCTAGGATCCGTCTAACCGTCCGATTGCTTGTGAAGGGTGCGCCTTCAATCACGACCCGCATAAAGTGAATTCAGGATATCAATCAGACAGGTTGGCACTTCCGGGAGAGGCGCGCAATGTTGGAGTCAGAGAGGAGGATGACTTACTCATTTTGCAGTAATAAGAAACGTCTGAACGTCGACTCCCCTAGTTTTACCCCATCCATATTGTCATCGAATGGATCATCGCCCACTTCCCAGTCAGCAACGATGAAGAAAATGGCTACGATCTCGCCCAAGGCTGCGAGCGCAGCTCCCTTCCAACCTAGAAGTATATCATCACGTATGCCCCAATGGTTTCCGGGATGCGAAGCGGAATCTGACTACTATCAGGATCCAACTCCAGCACCCCTACTACTCGCCCGGGTACGATGACCCCCGATTGGTCTGTGGCAGAGGTACAAGAGTTTGTACCTCAGGGATTTGATACTGCACATATGGTAAGGCTGCCAGATCGAGGTGCCCCACGCAGGTTGACTGCTTCGCATGTCATTTGCTGTGGTGATCCTGCTCGAAGTGTACGTGCTTGCAATGCTAATTGGTTAGGGCTCCCTGCAAGGCAATGGGACTGCCGGTGTTCCCAGCACGAGCGCTTTCGACCCTTTTGTGACCGCCCCGAATCCCCTCTCTGCAGCAAACGCCGTCGGCCCGGTGCAGGCCAATCCTTTCTCGCATGACACTGCTGCAGCGTTGAACGGAGCAGCGTTTTTCGCCAACCAGTCTGGATTCCAGCAGCCAGTAAGCCACTTCTTATCTGTGGTACGAAAATCATCCTAATCAAGCGTTAGGTCCAATATCACATGTATGCCCCGATTGGGCCTCACAGTCAGAATACGTTAGGCTATCAGCGAAACGTACACGACCTTTTCCTCCCTAATGACCTACGGGAGGAAATGCAGAAGAAGGCAGCAGCCACGCTCCAGACACTGCCAAGTACGTTGCCGACATCTGAGTGCGTTTGTTGACGATGCTGACTTGATGTTAGATACTCAGCTCCCAGCTCAGGTCGATTACTTCCACTCTCTTGTCCCGCTCGATCTTAACCATCAGAAGAACGCTACCATCTTTGGCTTCCCCAGCTGGGTGTACAAAGCCCAGTCCAGTAAGGACGGAAACTTTTACGCTCTCCGGAGACTCGAGGGTACTGTAATCCTTTCCATGCCATTATCAGGATACTAACTCGTATATAGGTTTCCGGTTGACGAACGAAAAGGCCATCCGCTCCGTGCAAGCTTGGAAGCGTGTCTGCAACGGTAGTGTCGTGACAGTCCACGATGCTTTTACAAGCCGAAGCTTTCAGGACAGCTCCTTGATCTTTGTCACCGACTATCACCCATTGTCAAAGACTCTGGCTGAGCAGCACCTTGGCGCCGGAAACCGATTCCAAGGTCGCCATAACACGCACATCCCGGAACAGGTTCTCTGGGGTTACATGACTCAGATTGCCAATGCTCTGAAAGCGATCCATGCCAGTCAACTGGCTGCCAGGATCATTGACCCAAGCAAGATCCTCTTGACTGGGCGGAACCGCATTCGTCTCAACGCCTGCGCTATCATGGATGTGGTTCAATTCGACACTCAGCGATCTCTGGCCGAACTGCAGCGGCAGGATTTGGTCAATTTTGGACAGCTCATCGTCACCCTGGGCGCCAATCAGCCCAATGTAATGCACAACCCTACCAAGGCCATGGAGCACTTCACACGCGCATACACTGCGCAGCTGAAGAACTCGGTCTTCTGGCTGCTGAACGGGCTCCAGAAGGACCAGGAAAGGAATATTGACATTTTTATCACCGGCATCTCATCGACACTGATGTCGACGTTCGACTCCGCCCTTCACCTCGACGACCAATTGACCTCCGACCTGAGTCGCGAACTCGAGAACGGCCGCCTCGTCCGGCTCATGACGAAGCTGAACTTCATCAACGAGCGACCCGAGTATGAGCACGACCGTCAATGGTCCGAGAACGGCGAGCGGTACTTCTTGAAGATCTTCCGCGATTACGTCTTCCACCAGGTTGACGCGCAGGGCGATCCAGTCGTCGACCTGGGCCATGTGATCATGTGCCTGAATAAATTGGACGCAGGCACCGACGAAAAAATCACCTTGATCAGCCGCGACGAGCAGAGCTGCTTCGTGGTCAGCTATAAGGAGCTGAAGAAAGCTCTGGAATCGTCTTTCCAGGCGCTGCTGAAGCCTTCGGCCAGTAGGAGGCTGCATTGAGTAGTCTGACAGGGCTTGACACTATGCATCTGTTACATACATATACCCAATATGGTATGTGATGAGTGTCATGCACTCGGGCTGGCCTATTCTTAAATGACAGATGGATGGATGGGAGGTGGATATTTTGGATTGAAATCATGGTGGAGGGAATATGTTTCCTATGTTCCAGCGAGGATCTGATATGTCTACATTGACTATTTTTACTGCCGATGATACTTATCCTTAACGCCTACTTCATTATTGATGTGATGGCTGGACGATGGATCAAGGCAGGTTTATACAGCAGTGACGAAGAAGAACATTAAGACGAATACGCCATAGTTAGAAATGTATGAGATTGAAGTTCACTTGCAGCTTATTCAATATAGTATCATTGGTGTAGTGTAACAAGCACATTAACACCAAACACCAAAAGTCAAACTCCCCCGACCACCGTCCCTATCTACAATTAATAGATACAACTACCTCAAACCTCAAAACTAAGTATCTCCCTCACAAAGCACAATAAATCAATCATCCACCATGACCCAACCAACTCCCCACCCTCTCCCTCACCTCCACCCCCATCATATACCCATCACCATCATCCCCCCTCTCCCTCCCCTCAACCACATACTCCTCCCCATTTCCTCTTTTCGGCGGCACCAACACCCTCCCCCCACTCAAAACAAACATACTCCCCTCGGCAGTCAACAACTCCCCGGCCTTCAAGACACCCTGGTACCCATTTATTCGGAGATATGAATACGCGCCGTGGTGGCGTTTCGCATCGATGAAGAGCCTCTCCGCTTTCCCTTCATCATCATCATCATCATCATCATCAATATGTGAATGTAAATGGTATCTGTGTAATAAACTCTCCATCTCTATATAAAACATGGATTTATCCGTCGATGAAAGGGGGGATATATCACCGTGTTTGGTATACAGCTGATCCGAGTAGAGCGTCTCGCCAACGACAATGTGGTATTTTATGATGGCGGAGAGGTATTCACGCCCCTCGGGGGAGAAAAGGAAGGTGAGGGCTTCGGGGGTGAATGTTGCCACGAAGGAGGGGTTGGGGGGAAGGAGGAGGGTTAGACCACTTCCTCCTTTGGTTTCTTTGTCTTGTGTTTGGGAGGGTGAGGTGGGTGGTGGTGGTGGTGGTTTTGTTTGGTCGTTAGATTGAACGTATAGGGCTTTGTTGAGGTTCTTGCTTCTGCTTCTGCTGGTGATGGTATTGGTATTTGTATCAGAGTTGATGGTAAGTACCCTATCCAAACCAGTTCTGTACAATGCTAGCGTAAAGGTGCTGAACTCGGAAGGAAGGGAGTTAAGTAGTGTAAGAATAGACGGAGGAGGCATGAGAACCGAGTCGATGTGGTAGAGAATGCCATTGGAGGCGTGTTTATCTAGAGAGATGATGCGGCTGTGGAAGTTGAGCATTAGGTCGCGTGTTGTGATTGGGCGGACGGTGATGCGTTGGGGGAGGGTACTATGTTCAGTATGGATGTAGGTCGGGACGGTGGGTGATTGGAAGAGTTTGTCGATGGGATAGGAGCCCTTTACGGTGTGGTAGGTGAGGATGTGGTGGATGCGGGCGTGGGTTTCTTTATAATTGTTGGTATTATGGTCATGGTCATGGTGGTGGTGGTGGTGGTGGTGGTGGAGTTTGCGGATGGCTTCGTTGGTGGGAGCGAAGAAGGTGAGGTTGTTCGAGGTGGTACTGTTGAGTAGGGTCGTAAGATGATGGTCGTTGCGGATGAAGTGGGCGAGGATGGAAGTATCCGGGTTGGAGAGGATGAGGTCGTAGAGGGTCTTATTGGATGCGGGGTGGCGGAGATATGGGGGTGGAGTGGGATGGCGGAAGGGCGGAGCGAGGTCGGAGACGTGCTGGGCGTAAAGATGGGGTGAATCACTAGGGTTGTAGTTGAGGTAGTTGTTCACGATGGTGGGATAGATGTCGGTTGTGAGGTGGTCGAGGGCTGTTGCGAGGGTGGTAGTTATGCCATTGATTAGGTCGGAGTCTATGTTCTCGTCGGCGATAGTGATACTATTGTCGTCTTCGGGGAGGGGATTATGGTGGAATGGGAAGACGAGGGCGGTGGAGATGGGCAAGGCCACTAAGGCCCAGAGGAGGATTTTCATCATAGATGGCCAGGTTATGGAGATGGAGAAGATATTAATGGGGTCTGTTGCTGCTCGTTGTGTTGCGTTGCAGGGATCAGTTATTTTCTATCTAGACGAGGGCAGGCCAGCTGGGCCTAGACCCCTCTGCCGGGCTGAGCCTAATGCTCAGTAACATCATGAAGGAGATACAAATATTATTATGGTGAAACGCACTAACTTTAAACATTGGGGGTTACAGCATCATACACGGCAGCATATTGGAGAAAACGACAGGTTGTTCATGACGACAGAGGATGATGTCATGACCACACACAGGGCGGAAAGTAAGCTGATTGTAGGCAGTCAAATGCCCGCCATTACTATGTAGTATATTCTGGTATTGTGCTATGCATGGCTTCATGCAGGTACAAGTCAACGCTCAGGGCGCACATAATACATTTCATCATCTGCCTTCGTAGGGTGTGTATAGTAAGATTCCGTCCACCGTCCGTGGTGGACGGCAACATCGAGATAGACGCAGACCCATCGACCACATCCAGCAGGACGTGAGGCGGACGAGTGCTGCAACCATTGTCGTCAATTGTGCGGGGCATGCACATGGCTGGTCACTCCAAGGAGACACCGCATCAGGCACCAACAAACCGCCAAGTTGCTCTGATATCGGCCTCAGAGCACGTGATTACTCTTCGGGTTGCACGAAGGGGTTGGCAATCTCCTCGCTGCCGTCGGCGGGCGAGATCAGGACGATGATGGTGCCACGGGCCACGACGAGACCCAGCGAGCGAGTGTTCTCATTGCCCTCGTCATCTGTGATGGTCAGTAGGGAGTAGTAGGGGGGAGATTACAGGGGGCTTACCGCGCATGGATTCTTTGACATCGTCCAGGACCAGGTTCATGAGCTGGTCGTATCCCTTGAGTAGACCAACAACTGGACATGACTATTAGCAAAAGCATTGTACAGTAACAGTAGGGTGGGTCTTACCCTCGCGACCGCCATTGAACTTGACGCGCACCTCCTTGTCCATGTACTTGTTCAAATCGAGAATGTTTTCTTTCTTGGGCTTCTCCTGCTGCTGCTGCTGCTGAGCACCGCCACCAGCACCGCCACCTCTGTGGGCGCCACGACCGCCAGACCGGTCATAGCCTCCGCCGCGGCCGCGACCACCTCCACGGAACGAGCCTCTTTCGGACATGGCTTGGCTGGGAGGGAGTGTTTAGGTTGGGGAGGGGGGAAGCACTTAGTAGTAGATTATGTGTGAAAGGGTGGGTTTGGTCCAATTAGGAAGGGGAGTGGATTAGATAATGTGGTGTCGGGTAAAGAAAATGAGGGGAAGGAGGGGAAATGCAGAGAGATGAACCAGCTAGACTAGTGAATAGATGGGAACAACAAGGGAAATCGGAATGGACTGGCCGGCAGCTCCCTGGAATGGCACACCGGTGTGGACGAAAATGCCAAATTGGGCCGGACGGGAATTTCACGGGGGGCGGAGGAAGTCAGTCAGTCAGTCAGTCAGTCAAAGCTGTTGGAAGGAAACTCTGACTATGAGGGATTTTCAGCCGTCGCAGCAATAGCAAAAAGCAGCAGTAGCAGCAGCAGCGCAGCAACAAGCAAAAACAACCGTGAATCACGAGGTTGAGCCAGTCACGGGATCTGTGGACGCTGGGAGGAGATCGGAAAACTCTTTTGAATTCCTGGCAATTAATAACGGTAAGAATACACAGCATCTGTCATATTTCTCATTCTGACAGTACTTGACCACCGGCCCGGGTTAGCGCGTATCGGGGGGGGGGGGGGGGGGGCGGGAACCCGGCCAGTGTCGGACACACGCGCCCATCACAGCCCGGCCTTTGCTGGTCCCAGTTTGATGAAAAGGCTTTTTAGGCAACCATCTTCATCCGATTGATCCTATGAAATGTTTCACACTGTGAAGAAGGGGAAGCTTCCCCATCAGCTACTATGCACATCCAAACAATGAGTCGAGTATAAGAACTTTTGGGAGGGTATGAAACCCGAAGCTCCCTGATCGACTGGCACCGGCTCAGCACGGGCGGAGCGCGACCCCCGTCCGAAAGGATGAGCTGGTCCAGGCCGGGTTCCGAGCGGCCCTCCAACTGGTGCACAATCACGAAACCCATGACGCCAGCCAAACCGATACCCATTGGATAAGTTCCGGAAGGATACGGAGCACCAACATTAAAGCAACTTCCACCTGGCCGCCAAAAGACAACGTGTCAGATAGTCGTGCTCCTCCTGCTTTACTTGTCTGTCTGTCCCTGGAGTCCGCCGCAAGGGGGATTGCAACCCCAGACACATACATACATACATACATACATACGCTTGGAATCGGAACCATGTCAATGCTGATGATAAGGGGAGTAGGGGAGAGGGGAGTAGGGGAGAGGGGAGAGGGGAATTGTCGGAGATGTAACATCGGGGTCAGTTAGTGTGTTCGTATACTCGCTAGTTTCTGCCATACATACATTCATTGTTGGTGTCTATTTACTCCAAACAAGGGCCCCAATAACCGGCCCTACTGGAAAGTTGTCGGTTCGATGCCCCGGCCTGGACTGACTGCCTTGATAACGGGCGCATGGGCGGCGTATTGACGTATGGTTATGACATGTTATGTATGTTAAATGACCAGCGGAAGAGCCCGGCGGGACTCCGCCCTACCTTAGGTAAGCGATAGCCGGTCACTCGTCAATTCCTCTCGCTAGATTCGGCAGGAGAGGAGTGGAAGTGGTTGTTGTTGTTGTTATTATTAGCCATCATAAGTCAATGAAGAGATTATTCCAGTCTAGAGTCCATAGAAGGGTGGAATCCAATTTAGATAAAGACTCGGATCACGCAGGAACTCAGCGGGGATACAAGACAGACAGACAGAAGAAAGACATCCCTATCGGCCAGGCGCGATCAGGCTACCAATTTGTTTTGCGGAAGATCGCCATCACCCACTTGCAGGCCTTTTAGCTCGGTCCACTCGGCATCTCCAGAAGGTAACTTACTTACTACTATCTTGTCCGTCAGTCACTCCCTCTGCCAGTCCTTTCATTAGTTCCCTATCAATCCCATCCCATCCTCTCGCCCGTTCCGCCATCCACAGCGTCACCAGCATCCATTCGGCGGTATCATTGGCCATCACTTCCACCATCCCGTCCCTGCAATCGATTAGTGTTGTTGTTGCTGCTGCGGGTTGGGACATTCTTTTTTTGCTGGTGTTGCTACAGCTAGTAGTACTTAGTTGTTAGCTGTTAGTAAATAGAAATAGATATCGTCCCATCCAGTCCTTATCCTGCGCCTTTTTTTTATCATTCATTACTTACTAGTTCAGAAACTAACCTGGTCAACGGCTTCCCCCAACCCTCTTCCTCCCGGCCGTAACTCCGTCCGCCTTTGCCTGTCGGTTCGTCTTCCTCCTAACTTTCCCTCTCTTGCCTCTCTCTCTCTTTCTCCCCCCCATCTTTTCCTCTTCCTCCCTCCCTCCTCTCTCCTCTCCTCCTCTCCGGTTCCTATCTTCTCTCCTCTCCATCCTTCTCTCTCTCACTCTTCCTCTTCTCCTCTTCCTCCTCCCCTTCCCCTCCACTCCCTCTTCTTTCTCCCACTTCTTCCCTTCTCTACTCTTTCTTCTCTGGGTACTCTTCTCTCCCCCACATTTTCTTCTCTTCCGACACTGGATCCTCCCCCCTCCCCCAATTTTCCCAAGTTTTTTTTTTTTCCGTTGGGGTCGCCGATTACCTAACTCGAACGCAGCACGCGCTGCCCAGTGGCTGAACCTGAACCCGCACTCTGGAGCCTGATGCTCCGCCATCGGCAGCCCGTCTTTCGCCAGTATTCTCATTACTCATTTCCTCTATAAACCCTTTTTTCCTCTCTGGGTTCCTCCCATTTATCCCCCCCCCCC